>NC_092869.1:43466326-43488204 GCF_032062135.1 Pyxicephalus adspersus | reverse complement strand
TAACTATTGGTGACCTGTGCTGCATCCTGTATTGGGGTGACAACGTTAGGTTAAAAAAAAAACAAGAGAAAAGACAGTCCATCAAGTTCATCCTCTAGGGAAATTAACACATCCCAGATAAAACCCCTTGGACATAGTTGGAGCGTTTGTCAAGGTATGGGGATGTTGGGGTCTCCGTGCTCTGTAGGTGATTTTCCATATCCAGTGTTCTCCCTAGACCCTTTTAGCTGGGTGCATCACCTGGCACTTATCAGTAACCACCCAGCTGTTTTAGGGTAGGTACTGAAGAGTTGGGTCACAATACAGGAACTGCCACCTGCCCACAATTTCTTCTCACCTTAAAAAGATTTCTGGGTTTAACACCGATATTCCACCTGCTATAGTCCTTGAGTTTGGCTACATACACATGTGCAATAATTGTCGTTGGAAAGGATCCTTCACATTCCTTTGCAACGGCAAACGACTGCTTGATGCACGAACGAGCTCTGTACATACAGCACAGTTCTATGGAGAGGGGAGGGGGGAGAACGATGGAGCGGCACCCCGCTGCGCTCTCTCCCCTTCACTTTCATTACAGTCGTTACTTTCAGACAACAAGCACTGTACACACGCCAGATTCTCGCTATCAGCCCTAAGGCGATTGTCTGACCAGAATCATCTGACGTGTGTACGTATTCTAAGAGGCGATCAGTCCAGGAGACATATGTACCACACAGGCAGAACAATCACGTCAAGAGTTTCATCAGCCAGGCGTCTGTTCATGTGAAACTGCCATCTGTCCTGCCTGGCCGTACGTGGCCTCCCCAAACCCAACAGGTGAGGAGGTGTCAGCGTTTCTTTGCACTTTTATTGGCCCACGACTATGTTTCAGGTGAATGATCCAGGAGCCTGGGGCCAGAAAGTGAACTGAAACCTGTTTCTCTGAGCTAATTTGTTTATACGGGTTATAGAAAGAAACACGTATTGGATTTATTGGAGGATGTGAAGTCATCTCTGTACACAATAATCTATGCGGAGAATGTGCAAAGTTTAACAAGAAGTAAACCGTTCTGCCCGGTTTAGTTATATGCAATGCAAAGACCGTGCTGCCACCTTCTGCTTTGTAGATATTGACGAAAGGCCTGCTCAGGGAATTTGCTGAAAGGTTTCACAGTGCAAGGTGGATTAGCTTTTACTTCAATATATAAGCAAGGCAATAAATCCCAAATATTTTTCTATGGATTGCAGAATCCTGGTATACAGGACAAATTCCCAATGATATAACAAGTGCTGGGGATGTGTTTATATATTTGATTTATTTGGCAGGTGTAGGTCTGGAGATCATAACTTCTAAAACTTGCATTGATATGATACTTTATATCCATGCTTAGGAGAAATGTAGATGTCCGACCTTGTTTTCATTTGCCTATATAGAGAGCTGTGTTATGCACCAACCTGCAGGTATATCTGGTAAAAGGGAATCTTTCCTATCCAATTGTTGCTGATCCTTCCAGTTGAAGGCATCTCTGGCATGTTTTTCACCGAAAGGGAATGTATTCTCTGCAAAATCAATCAGGCGTGTTTGTCACACAAGGGGAACCAACTGTATAAACATCTCAATCATCAGAATAGTAAATGTATGTAACCATGTCGATAAAAGGGGAAATTGTCAATTTTGACTTGTCATTGCAGAAAATATTCAGCAGATTCCTGTAAGATGCAATAGGATTGTTTAATATTTACCATTTTCTGTGTTATTTTTGCAGTCACCAAAGCTATCGGAGGGACAGCAGAAGGAGAGCCATGTCACTTCCCATTCCTCTTCATGGAGAAGGAATATGACGAGTGTACGTCAGACGGACGCGAGGACGGCAGGCTGTGGTGCGCCGCCACCTACGATTACAAAAAAGACTTAAAGTGGGGCTTCTGTGAAAGTGAGTGTTAGAGGGTGAAGGGAGGTAAACTTCTTCAGAAATATACAGCACTGACGACTGGAAATATTCTGTAATTTATGACTGAGATAAACATAATACATTTACTTTGCCTCCCCGTTTCCAGAGAATTTCTGGTCACTTTTCTTTTTTTACTGTTGTTACATTGAGCCTGATTCATTAAAGCTCTCAAAGACTGGGGAAGATAAACTATCATGGATGATCCAGCAAACCTAGACTAGATTTCCTCAAACTCAGAATGAAACTAGTTCAGGATTGAACCAATAGAAAATGAGTTTGAGGAAATCTAGTCTAGGTTTGCTGGATCATCCATGATAGTTTATCTTCCCCAGTCTTTGAGAGCTTTAATGAATCGGGCTCAATGTGTCCACTTTCCAACAGTCTTTCTCTACATCATGATAGCAAAGTATTGTTTGCTGCACTGCTGTCAGGTGTTTAACCTCCCTAGCGGTATTCCCTAGCGTGACTCGGGGTCGCTTTAACCTAAGCTTTAACCGACTCTGTTGTCGTCCCCTGTCGTCCTGCTGGTGCCCGCAGGTCCTAGGGACAGGTCTGTCTTCTTCAATTCTAGTTGCGCAATGCAAAGACGATCTCCGGGTTTTCCAAGGTGCCGGCGGGTGGGCAGAACGGCGGGAAATTAAAATACTTTTCTATTGGATTCAATACAAAATAGCTGTATTGAGTACAATTCAAAGAATTTTTCATGGCTTTGTCTCAAGAGAGGTAAATAAGGGTAGCGTAAAGGTAGCGACTCATTTTGACCCAAAAAAGTTCTAGCACAAAGGTTGTATACCAAGCAAGAAACAAAAATCCAAAGCAGACTTATACCGAGGTACCACTGTATATTATATATGGTACTGTACACTTGCTTTACATGTTTAACTATTTTTTTTTTTTTACAGATTCTTTTTGTTTGTTTTTTATTTAAAGTTTATTAATAAATTTATGAAATATTGGACATATTTTGGTGAGTTATGCCTCAGAATTATAGCCTACAATGTAAAATAAATTTCCATGCAAAAAAAAAAATGTAACGCTTTTTGCATAGAAATTTTGATGGAATTAGAACGCTAGGGGGGTTAATGGCAGATGGAAATGACCATTAGCTAGGGGCCAGTTATTTCAGTTCTCACCACCTTTACTTTGAAGCTACTCTTGTGATCTCCCCATGCCATTACCTGTACGAATTTGGGAGACCCCCCCCCTAGTGAGAGGAGCCAGGCAGCAGTGAGAAAATCACATACACCCTGCATTAGGGTGAAGCATTTAAATACTGGGCTTTGCTTTGTATAAAATTAGTCAACATTTCCATCTCTGCCCAATATTCATGATACCTTCCTATCACAGTCAGTTTTTATTATTTTTGTTCTTTATTTTATTTGTTCGTCACTGCAATACACAGGCCACATAAAATGTAACATAAAACAAAAAAGGGAGACTTCTCTGGGCCGGATAGTGTATATCTGCCCTCATTGGTCAGAATTTATTGTGTTGAGCCCTGTCTGCGTTGTCCTGTGTATTTTAGGCTGTACCAGGACTGCAATATTGATATATTCTGTTTATGATGTCCACAGCGGAGGAACAGGCAAGCCAGAGGCGGCAGATGCAGGAAGCGGAGGACCTGTATCAGCTGGGGATGAAGATTCTGAATGGGAGCACCAAGAGATCTCAGAAGAAAGAGTATGTTGTATATGTTGTGTGCCACCCTCATACTCATCTTACAATCTTCCCAGCCTCTCTGCTAGACTAAGCATCACTTTATATATTTAATAAATATCATCTGACATGTTTTAGCCTGTCCCAAGGACCTCTTTATATAAAGATGTGTTATTTTTTTTCCCTTCATCACTGCTTACCCACTTCCAGTAGATTGCTTTAGCCCCATCCAGAGGCGTTATAAATCTGCCCTTTGCTCTTCATAATAGGCATCTTTCAAACAATGTTAGATTGCATGTGTCTCGGCCCTAATATTTTCACATCTGCCCTACAAGATGTGATATCTCGGTGGTTCCTTATCCTATTCAACCCTCTGTCCTCCTTTCCATGCAGAGCCTTCCAGTACTTCATCAAAGCTTCAGATATGAATCACGTAAAAGCTATGGAAAAAGTGGCATATGCTTTACTGTTTGGGGACCCCCTAAAGCAAGATATCCCTGCAGCTAAAGATCTCCTGGAGAAACTGACTGAGCAGGGGTCCCCCAGAGGACAGACGGTAAGCCAGCCCTGTGATTTGGATCTGTAGAATGTGGCACTTCTGCCGGAGATCCAATATTTGTTCCTGCTAATAATTCTTCTTTATAAACTTCCTGTTTTTCAAATGAGCCATCCATTAGACATTCTTCTACTTCCCTCAGCCAACTTAAGTCCTCAGTATACCTGCTAATAATACAGCTCAGAGCTGTTTTTTTTTTTTTTTTTTTTTTTTCTGAATCCCTTCTTAAGTGTTAATATAATTAATGATAGTATAATATACTTTAATAACCTCCAATTTAAAAAGTACAGTGGTCTCCCCAGCCCCTTTTAGCTGGGTGCACCACCTGGCACTTTTCAGTAACCACCTGGCTGTTTTTGGATGGTTACTGAAAAGTTGGGTCACTATACAGGGGCTGACACTCACCTACAATTTCTTCCCACACAGCTTAAACAAAAATATTTCTGAGTATTTAATCTCCTAAACCAAACACAATAATTTTTTGGCCGGACTTAAAAGAGCATCTAAACTTAGGAAGAAAAATATCATCTATTGCAGCTTAGATGTTGTGGTTTGCGTTTTCTATTCCTAGTCCTGTTTTTCCTTCATTTTCCTGTTGTGTTTCTGCCAGTAACACTATTTCTGTCCTAAAGTGACAACACTCAATATACCGGAGAAGAAACTGTCACCCCAGGACAGAAAGTATTTTAAGACTCCAGAACAGTTTCCTCTTTCTAAAAATATTAACTAAGCAGGGCTAATAGGACTACAGAGTGCATAGAACAGTGCTAGATTTTTTACGAAGATGAACAAGTTTATTTTGCATTTACTGAACCGATATATTGAAATAATATCATCTGTATCATTACCAGAGCTGATGGAAGCATATAAGAAAATGTTCTAGTTGGGTTTACATACATTTTAAGGCCTCTGAATGTTAATAAAACTTATAAGTCTGTTCATCCCCCTCACCTTTCCCGAGTTATTGATATGGCATGACTTATATATGATAATTAGGATCATAGGGGCCGAACCCTGTTTTTGTTTCTGATTTGGTCCTGTTAAGCCATGACACGAATGATAAAACTACATTTGATTTATGTGGCAAGTTTGTGGTTGCTAGAGGGCTTTAGATAACTTTGCTATGTGGTATTTGTAAATCACTGGAATTTGTTTTCACCCCCTTACTGTCTTCTTATATTCTAGGCTCTGGGATTTCTGTACGCCTCTGGATTAGGAGTGAACAGTAGTCAGGCAAAGGTAATTCCTTTCTCAGTTATTCCTGTACATAGTGCAGTCTGTGTATAGATGTGAGATATCACTCTGAAATTTTTGTCCTTTCCAGGCTTTGGTGTATTACACATTTGGAGCATTGGGAGGAAACCTTATCGCACACATGGTTTTGGTAAGCCTATCTTCATTTTCTGACCCACAGTCACATTTTTTGGAAAGTCTTACATTCAGAATATATTCACTTTTTTTCATATTTTTGTGGTTATATCACTTAGTTTTCTTAAATGCCAGGGAATCTGTGGGTGAGCCAATGACAATAGTTTAAATTTCTGTAGCCAGAAGTAAATGATCAGTATTTTTTCCTCCACCCATACACATTGATTCCTCAGCTGTGGTAGCGTAAGACCAATTTACTGGTATAATGGCCCTTATATGACCACTCTCAAAACACAAATGGATTCATTGTAACGTCAATGCTGGACATCAGGTTTGTTTATTTTGTGTGTTATCCCAGGTTCTGATATGTATTCTCCTTTCCTCAGGGTTATCGGTACTGGGCTGGAATCGGAGTTCTACAGAGCTGCGAATCTGCCCTCACACATTATCGCCTGGTGGCAAATCATGGTAAGGAACTGTAGATTGTAATGCTAAAATGAATGTACTATATTTGTGCACAGTTGTATTGTTTTTGAGGCCAATTTAGTTGGGCGTGTGTTCCCAGCTATGGGTGCTACTAGCTCAGGGCACAGGGTGCACATGCTCCTATTGAAGACATTGTGGTTCTAACCACCCACACCTTTTATATTTTTACATTTTCCATGGTGACATGTCCTCACCTTCTGGCTTCTCTCCGAACGTCAGGCCTCAAATGCAGAGACATTTGGAATGCTGTAATGTCAGGCAGCTAGCAGAATAGGAGTGCTAACAGGCATGGGGTCTCTTTGGTTAATCAAGTGTCACTTCTCTAGGACCCTGTATGTGCACAATACACACATTGAGGCTGGGGAGAGAAATCTATTTCTGGGAGCCAGTATCGGAAGCAAGTCTTTATATACAGAAAATATATAACATATAATGGATACCTAAAAACATACACTTATACACCTTTGTTCATTTCTTATCTCCTCTCTCTGATAGAAGTTTTTATTGGTTTCATCCATTCATTTGGTAAAATTTACCAGTGTAATGTCACAATCCAAAAAACAATTGCCAAGTTATTTTGACTTCCACCCAAACCAGTCTACGTGTGATGAGGACAACACACATTACAAAGGGATCATTTATACTGACCTAGATAGCTAGCTAACAGGCAGTTGATTTATTCCAGCATGTAAAAAGTGGAGCAGGATAATGAGTCCCTGACGGGAGTGCTTGTGTGAGCATAAAACTGAGTGGGGATTCGTTGTGAACCTGCTGTGATCCTTTTGTTCCATTTTATATGCTGACAGAAAAGTTACGTTTTTGCACTTTACTGCAGACCTACCAACGTGTTGGGATGAATTTATTTAAAGCTCTTCGATTCTGGTGAGTATACACTTTTATCAGTGAAGCTCTGTGATCCAGCAAACCTGGAATGGATCTGGTCCAGGATTCAAAATATTTGCTAGCAAAAATACCATATGACTTTAAAGAAATCCATTCCAGGTGTGCTGGGTCACCCAGTTTCACTGATAAGTGTATCCTCACCAGCGCCTTGGAGAGTTTTAATAAATCGGCCCCATTGTACCTGGTTTCATAAATCTCCTGCTGCTGCTGCTGCTGCTTCTTTGAGGGGCAGTGCAATCAGTGTCTTTCTGATGTTGACTCCAACTAAATGAACAATCCTGGCTTTATGAACTGCTTGTTGGGACTTTCTCCAAAGAAAATGGTGGTGTGGAAAAGTGGTCAATGGAAGGGGTGGGCGACTAGGGGGGTTTCTAGGAGGAGCAAGGGAGATAAAAAATGAAATAAAATATAAATACCTGCAAGTATGAAGGGTATTGCAAGTTTCCCTGCTATTATATGGTTGCATGGCAGCTGGTTGCAAGCTGGGGACTGGTAGCTTGTGAATGGGTCCTTGTATGGGTTAAGGAATAAAAAAAAAAAAAAATATGGGGCTAATAGCTCAGAGGCAGATGGTAGCAAAATGGTGCCAGGCAATATCCCAGGGAAAACCCAGTAAGCTAAAATTTGTGCATCTAGCATTAAGCTTTCCTAGTTCTGTTTAATTTTTTTTCTCTCCAGTAAAACATCTAACAATTCTCTCTCCTTTTTTCCATTGTCCTACAGTTGCTAGTGATATCTCATTGACGGGCGGCACTGTGGTACAGAGGATCCGATTACCAGATGAGGTGGAGAACCCAGGCATGGCCAGTGGGATGCTGGAGGAAGACTTGATCCAATATTACCAGTTTCTGGCTGAGAAGGGCGATGTCCAGGCACAGGTTAGCTACTCACATTTAAAACAGTAATAGATGCTATAGCACAATCCAGGTATTTCAGCTGAACTGTTATAATCAGGGTAGTAAAAACTTATACAGCCATCTTCTGAACACTCACTGTTTTTTGCAAAAATAGAAATCAATGAGGTTGCAGCTTTATTGCCGATCATAGATTTATAATTAGAACAACCCCATCTAATTCTGTTCTTTATAACTTTGCACACTTTTTTTTTGGTATTGCACACAAATTGTGACTTATTATCAATCTTTACCCCTTTTAGGTGGGTCTGGGGCAGCTTCACCTGCATGGGGGACGTGGAGTAGAGCAGAATCATCAGGTATGTCAACTCTGAGAAAGATCAATTTTTTTTTCACTTCTAGGTGAGCTGTGTGTGTGTGTGTGTGTGTGTGTGTTGTTGTTACTGCTACATGTGCACTCTGTAGGTAGTATGATAATCATTGCTGGGTGTGAGCTGTGTTTGTTGTATTATCACCTGTTTTTGGTGACCATGGAATGTAAGTAGAATATTGGTTAGTGCTTGGCTGTGTACGGTGTATGTATGATGGATCAGTGCTGGCTGTGAAGTGTGTGTTGTGTTGTATAATCATCAGTCCTTGTCCTTTTTGTGTGCTTGTGTGATGATTAGTCTTAGGTGCACACAGTGTATGTTCTATTCTATTTGGTACTGTGTATGTGTTGTATGCTGACCAGTGCTGTGTGCACTGGTATTTATACGGTAGCTGATGTTAAGTTTGCACAGTTTGTCATCTAACGCTGAAAATTAATTCTCCACAGAGAGCGTTTGAATACTTCAATCAAGCTGCCAATGCTGGGAACTCTCATGCCATGGCATTTCTAGGAAAGGTATGAGAGGTTCAAAGCTAAGACTCTTTTGTTTCCCTGATGTGGCATAATACAGTTTTTGGCTTTGTGAAACAGAACTAAAGGTTGACTCAGACTTCCAATCATGTGACCAGTGTCATAGAATTGGTCACATAGGCTCTACCAAAGGGCCACCCATTTATCAGTAGTCATTATTTTTGCCCAAAATCAAGAAGCTGAGAGCCAAGATTCACACAAGTGAAAGACATATTACACAAAGTACCATGATCCCAAATTCCAACCTGCATGTGGCCTTTGTAATGACTCTGATCCCTAATCCCAGGCTTTATATGGTTATAATAATAACCACAACCTGGTGGCTCTTGTGGACTTATATAGAACATTCCTGGGAAGATGTTTGAATTTATTTGTTGCAGATAAACGTATGACGAAGATTAGCACTGCCTATGAGGTGTTTATGTTGTCAGCTGTGATGTCTTTCCTTTCTTTCAGATGTATTCAGAGGGCAGCGACACAGTGATGCAGAGCAATGAAACCGCACTTCAGTACTTCAAAAAAGCAGCGGACATGGTAAAGACGGGTCTCAGTGTGCCATCAGCTGAAATGTTCATTAGGCTCCATTGTTATTCATCAAGCAAAATGAATCTATAAACTGAAATAGATTTTAAAAGCAGCAATTATAATATTATATACATGAGAGTTAATTATTTGTAGAAAGAGATCTTTTGTGATCTAGGCTTAGACTTCAGAAACGGTTATTATAGTTTATTTATAGCAAGGTAATATTATTTATTTATAGCACCATAATATTAGACTGCAGACAGTAGGTGGCAGCAAGTGACCAAACCAGTCTGACAACAACTTTGTTCTCTACCAACAGGGTAATCCAGTCGGACAGAGCGGTCTAGGCATGGCTTATCTGTATGGCAGAGGAGTTCCTGTGGTAAGTACTATATTGGGCCACATGTGTATGTTCCTGTTTATAACAATTGGTCGGTTTGTGACATGTTGAGCTGCCTGGTTCCTGGTGACAGAATCTTTGGTGTATTTATTCAATTCCAGGTTCGAATCTCGGCCAGGACACTATCTACATCAGGGGTGCCCACACATTTTTGGCTTGTGAGCTACATTTAAAATGACAAAGTCAAAATGATCTACCAACAATAAAAAATGCTAAACTTATATTTTTTATATATATACCCAGTATACTTTATATTTAAAATATATATTGTTTGCCTTGCATAACAGCATGAACATGTATGGCACAATACAATTCTGTACATTTTTGGCCATTACCTTACTCCGATAACGTCTTAAAGTGAAGGGAATTTGCATAGTCCAGACAGTAGTTGCTGGTAGCCAGCCTCGAACAGACCTCCAAATGATCATCAGTCATGGTGGAACAGTATTTGGACTTAAACTCTACAGCGCATAGGAGTTTTTTATTTTGAAAGGCGATCTACTTGAGTTGCCTTTGCGATCTACTTGTTGGGCACCCTCTGGTCTACATGGAGTTTGAAGGTTCTCCCCATGTTTGCATAGGTTTACTCTGGGTACTCTGGTTTCCTCCCACAATCCAAAAAAATGCAGTTAGGTTAATTGGCTTCCCCCAAAAATTTGACCTTAGACCTTGTTAAAGCCATATGACTGTGGTAGGGACATTATTAGATTGTGAGCCCCTTTGAGGGACAGCTAGTACCATGACTATGGACCTATATAGTGCTGCGTAATATGTCGGCGCTATATCAATACTGTGTAATAATAATCCTTAGATCATCTCTATCCCATGATGTCACATTCAGAGGGACTTTTATTCCATTCGGCCTTTATGAGCTTATTTGACCTATTGAATGGTTAGCATACTCTCCATAACTGACACATTATAGATATTTCTGGAATAAAAGTCCCTGAATCATATCAGATAAAACATGATGATCAATTGCCACATCGCCAGCATTGTACAAAGTGGCAGCCTGTAGGAAAATGATGTCAATGGCATTTTGGCATCTGTTTTTCTGCCCTTCTGTGTAGATAATAAACACGAATTGACTCTCACTTGTCAGCCTGCTCCAACTTGGGGCCTATAAATGTATACATTCTAAAAGAAAACTGAGAAAATTAGAGAGGAACAGATGGGGATACAAAATTAAAACAAGCATCAGGAGAGACAATCTGTAGAGAAAACGGAACATTACATTGTTAAAGATTCGAACAAAGAAACATTCAATATGAATCTCCTATATACACACTGTACATTTCAGGTTCACGAGATCAAAAAGTCCTTACAGGTGCCCTTAGAAAATGGTAGAAACAACTCTTTACTTGGAAACAATGGTCTTTCTGCAGAGGTCAATAACATCCAAAGTACATTGCTTCCTACTTTTATTAGCGTCTCAGCCCCTTTGTGCTAATCAATCTCTGTTCGTTGAATATGTTCAATCTTATCCTAACATATTATAAATATATATATATATATTTTTTTTTTTTTTTTTTTTTTTAATTAACAGAATTATGACCTGGCGCTGAAGTATTTCCAGAAGGCTGCTGAGCAAGGCTGGGTAGATGGGCAGCTTCAACTCGGCTCCATGTATTACAGTGAGTGCCACGCCGCGTGTTACTTTTTCAGTGGGGTGTATGGTGTGGTGGTGAGATATAGCTGGGTGGATTGAGATCAGCCGGTGGGTAGATAGAGATGGCACAAATCAGAATGGCCAAACATTAAGGGGGCAGATGGCAAGGTATTAGGAAGCAGCTGTCACATGGCAGCAGTGATCCCAGCAGGGAATGGGCATGGTTTGTGACCTCCTATTGGCATATTTTATTATTATTATTATTATTCTGGCTCAGATGCATGCCACAGGAACCGGTGTCCTTCGATCCTGCCAAACCGCTGTGGAGGTAACTGAGAAATAACCTTTTCACAGAATATGTAACACATATGACAGTATATAGTCTGCATATTGGGAGGGGCATATGATAAATATTATTATTATTATTATTATTAATAAACCGGATTTATATGACAGACAGCTACAGAAAGTGACACTGAAGGAGGGGAGGACCCTGCCATGAAGAGCTTACAAGGTGACAGTTTAGGTATAGGGTTTGTCACTAGACTACAGTAATAGAAAAAAATATAATGGCTTTTGGGACTGGTGGGGAATGGTTGAAAGTGGCAGCAGTATAGATGTTTTATTTATGTTAAGGTGGTCAGAAGGATTTCAAAATCCTTCCATTAGCTTACTGTGAATCCGTGTGCAGGTGATAGCATGATAGCAGGTGTATTTGATAGGATTGTATTGTTAATGGGATAGTGGTGAGACTGACTTATACTTTGTGTTCTCCTTGCAGACGGTGTTGGAGTGAAGAGAGATTACAAACAAGCCCTGAAGTATTTTAATTTGGCATCCCAGGGGGGTCACATTCTGGCATTTTACAATCTGGCTCAGATGCATGCCACAGGAACCGGTGTCCTTCGGTCCTGCCAAACCGCTGTGGAGGTAACTGAGAAATAACCTTTTCACAGAATATGTAACACATATGACAGTATATAGTCTGCATATTGGGAGGGGCCCATAGCTCCCGACCACAATTTATTTTTTCATTGGTCCAGCATTACTATTACTTACCATGTATACAATAAGCATCTAACTGGACAACATGGAGGAAGTAAAATATAGAAAATTGTTCAACCTGGAGATTTTCCATAAGTGTTTTGAGAGGGATGGGAGGGGTTTGTTTGTTCTTGAAAATGGAGTACATACATAAAAGGCTGCATCTGCCTCATTGTACTCCCTGACTTGTATTTTCCTTTCCAGCTGTTTAAAAACGTATGTGAGCGTGGCCGTTGGTCAGAGAGATTGATGACCGCATATAACGGCTACAAGAACGGAAATGCCAACACAGCTGTAGTGCAGTATTTACTACTGGCTGAACAAGGCTACGAAGTGGCGCAGAGCAACGCGGCTTTTATCCTGGACCAAAGTAAGGATTTGTCCAATGTTGCATGTCACGCATTGGGTGTAACACAGAAAGAAATCAAAGTCCTGTAAGATTTGGGATTATTGCCAGCCATTCTCTGCCTTACATGTAAACACATGCTTACAAGGGAGTAGGAGGCTGCTTCAGTCTGATTGGTGACAGTTAATAAGTAGTAGGATTTAATCAATTGAGAGTTGTGCAATCCCTTCATCCCTTATCTCCACATTCACAAGCCCTTTGCTCTGTAATCCTAAACTGAATTTATTTACGATTCTGTTATGAATGCCATAGAGTCTGTTATATCTAAATAAATGGTATGAATTCAGGTATAAAGGTTTGTGCCCAGGTTTCATTATAAAGTAAATGTACTGTAATAGAGGCCTGGAAATTCTAGCTGTTTAATCGCCCACAGAATTTGTATTTCTGTCTGTCCAGTCCTGAGGTTTACACAACTTTTTCAGACAGCAGAACTAAGCTGATGACCTGACTTTTCTCTTTTGCAGTTAACCAATAATGCTTGGTCACCTTGCCACCCCTAGACTGTGAATAGATAGTGACTGAACAGCTATTTTCTTTGTCATACTGATCCCATCTCCTATCATTATCAGCCTTGTCAACATATGCACATCTCATTGGTTTCTAGTGCTGCTCTTTCTTTCATTCCAAAATATTCTATATAGGAAATTGTAGAAGCTTGTTGTAAGTCAGATAAAATATAACCTGCATTAATTGCTGATGATATGTGCATCTGCTTGGACTTTAGCTTTAAGTTTTTTGTTTTGTTTTTTTAAAGTGGTTGGTAGATCTAAAAGATATTGTATGATGTGATTGTACCCTGTGATTGTACCCTCTTCTATTATCTACAGAAGAAGCTTCTCTGGTTGGTGAGAATGAGACTTTCCCCAGAGCTTTGCTCCATTGGAACCGAGCAGCTGCCCAAGGTAAGTTCAAATAATTTTGCACAATATTTGTCCATCCAAAACACAGTTCTTTTTTTTTATCTCTGTATGTGTGTGTGTGATGGTTATAAAGCCTTTTGGATTGTACTATAGTTCTGGGCTCCATTACAGATTTCCCTTTCTCACTGCTGCAGTGAAAACCATTTCACCAGACAAGAAGTAAGATAACGTCTGCTAAAAGATCATGGGGTCTGATAGGTGGGTTCTAACCTTCCCCTAGTGTTTGTCAGCCAGACAGAGTATGAGGGAAACAGCCTAAGGCTTATGTACACACGTGCAATAATTGTCATTGGAAAGGATCGTTTAGAATCCTTTCCAACAACAAAAGGCTGAACGATGAATGAATCAGCACTGTATATACAGCGCCATTATGTGAAATGGAGAGGGGAGGGGGGAGCATGACAGATCAGTACCCCACTGCACTCCCTCCCCTTCACTTTCATTACGATCGTGCGTCCTCTGTAGATCCGCCAGGAAGGGCAACGATCTCTGTACACACGCCAGATTCTTGTCCCATATCAGCCCTGAGGATATTATGGAACGAGAATCATCTGAAGTGTGTATGTAACTTTAGCGGCCTCCCAGTTGGCAGTAAAAATCTAATGGGTTCTAATCCTTCTCTACTTTATTTAAAGCTATGTTTAGTTAACTAACAATGTCGCCTCTGCCAAGCTGATCTGCTATGATGATCAAGCGATAATTGGCATGTTTTGGGAGAACTAATCGTAATTCAGATTAAACTTAGTGATTTTTTTTTTTTAGATTTTTTTCAGTTGATCCCAAGATGCAGAACAATGCACCATTCAATATTTTATTACTTATATCTGAATTGATCCTAAATGTGTATGGCCACTTTTAATATATATGAGTCCCGTCTCAGGTGAATTACATCTTTGTGCATTGCAGGATATACGCTGGCCCGGCTAAAGCTGGGTGACTATCATTATTATGGCTATGGAACAGAGGTGGACTACGAGACAGCGTTCATCCATTACCGCCTGGCATCTGAGCAACAGCACAGCGCCCAGGCTATGTTCAATCTGGGATACATGCATGAGAAGGGTCTGGGCATCAAACAGGTCAGTGTCAATCACTAAAGAAATTATATTGTTTATTGGACAATGTATTATTATTATTATTAAATTGTATTTATATAGCACCATCATATTACGCAACACTGTACAATAAATCGGGGGTTCAAATGACAGACAGATACAGACAGTGACACAGAAGGAGGAGCAGATGTGTATATAAGTACTGTTCATGATGAGCTCAATACTGGAGCAGAAATGAGTGATTGCAATAAATAGAAACTAAAATGTTCTGGATTCATTATTACTGTATTTGCTTTTTATCACTGCTTACATTGCTTGGAAGTTTAAAAAACAACATATTGATGTAATAATAATTATAGCTGCAACATTTGTGTCTGTTATATCTTCAGGTTAAGCTTTAACTTTATTTCCCTCTTGGTAATCTTGTTTTAGGACATTCATCTGGCCAAGAGGTTCTATGACATGGCGGCTGAGGCTAGCCCAGATGCACAGGTCCCAGTCTTCCTGGCGCTCTGTAAACTTGGCATACTATACGCTCTGCAATACCTGCAGGAACTGAATGTAAGTCACAAAGTTTAAGTTGTTTTGGGAAATGTATCTCACTTGCAATATAAGTACTACCCTTCAGCTTCAGTAACTGAAATAAAATTGTTAATAGGATTTATATAGAGATCTCAACCACTAAAGCCACTGGAGAGAGCTTGTTTATAAAGCAGTGTTATGGCTCCAGTGTGGGTCTATTTGAATGGAGGAGAGCTTTGACTTTTAAGAGAACATTCTTTGGTTCTTCACTGGATTTACACCATGGCCAAATTTATTTAATGGGCCAGAATATCTTCTTCCTTTGCATTTTTCTGCTTCTGATACCCATCCCCTCATTATTGAACGGGCCAGATTATGTCCTTCCTTTGCATTTCCTGCTTCTGATACCCATCCCATCCCAAATTATATCTGTCTTCTTTTCCTCTATCAGGTGAAAGAAGCCTTGTCACGTGTGGATATGGACCAGTTACTGGGGCCTGAATGGGATCTCTATCTCATGACCATCATCGCTCTGCTCCTGGGGACAGTTATCGCGTACCGGCAAAGACAACCGCAGGTGGTCCCGAGACCTCCAGCACCAAGACCTCCTGCCCAGGACCCTCCACCTCCACAACAAGACCAGCCCCAGCAGCAGCCGCAGGAAGACCAGGCACCGCAATGACATTACCATGAACTGTACCAAAGGCTTCCAGGAGTCGGCTCATCCCGGCATCCGATTTGAACATATGCAACCATTTGGCCACACTGAGTGACACCTGAGATGAAGATCAGTTTTTGCTCTCCTCTTTGTCATTGTTTGTTTGCTGTACAAAGAGAAAAAAAATCTATTTTAAACAGCAGAACACAGTCCGCAGTGATTTCCATTATTTATTACAGACTCTCAGACTTCTGGAACTCTACAAATACTTTTATTTTATTCTAAAATTCCAGAGCCAAGCCCAGGCTTTTTTCTAAGGCTGCGCTGACCAATGTTGCTCCAGTTTTGCTGTCCTTTTGTCCAGTCACATGGTTACTGCCAATTCACAAATAACCGTCCCATTGTCAGTCCGTCTGCCCAGATGTTTCCTGTAAATTGTGTGGCAGGTGGCACGAACAGGACTTGGCATTGCGTATTGCTGATTAGTATCCAGCAGCTGGGAAAAACAATTTTGCTGGTCTGTACCAGCTTGTGATGGGAGTGCTGTGGACATGGGGGGGGATACTATGGGTATTCACCATCAATCAATCACCAAGTCTGTGTGATGAGGTGTACTTCTTACTGATTTTATCTGTTGATGCTGATCAGCTTCAGACCACTGTTAATGTTTCAGCATCCCTTTTTTTTTCTGTTTCTGTTAGTCAAGTGAATACTTCTTGCACAAAGGATTGTTCCAGCAGCTTCTGAGATCTGCAAATGTTTCTGGGTGACCGTGGCTCTCAGGGACAGATGCTTTGTATTGTCCCTTTTTGAAAATGCTAGTTAGGTGTACTCGTCCTATGTACATAACCAGAGGCAGCCATGCTGTATATATAATATCTCCCAATTCCTGTCATTTCAGGAGCTTCTAAAAGGCATCCTCTGTGTGTACATGACAGGTACACTTGATCAGGAGAGGAAATAATGCTGCTGTATTTCTACAGTGTAAATTCAGGGCTCTGCAGAGAGCTGTAAATTATCACCCTGACTTGTGAGTTTTATTTAAGTAATAAAATCTAAAAAGAAATCCCTGGGTCTAGACTCGTCTCGCCGTTCTATGAATCCGTGTCATTTTGATTTTCTATGTCACAAACGGATATCAGTCAGGGGCCCCGGTTTTACAATGGAGGTGCTGAAATGGTCACAAGATTCTCTGTAATTGTTATTCTCCTTTTTATTCCTTCATTTAGACTGATGGGCATTATTAATCATGTTACACAAAACCTTAGCTTTTATAGCTGCGTCGTGTGTTGTAGCTTTGCACGTTCAGTCATAACCAGCGATCTGTACAATTCTGCACTGACCTCTCATTCACAAAATAAAGGACACAAGAGGTGCTGAGACTTCTCAGTGGTTCCACATGATAGAAAGGACATTGCAATGCATAGATCTGGTGAGGTTTCTCTTGTGCTGCTTACACACGTGCATTAATTGTTAGAAAGGATCTTTCAGGATCTTTTCCATGACAAAAGATTGCACAATGTATGAACGAGAGCTGTACGTACAGCGCTGTTCTGCTTTATGGAGAGCGGAGGGGGGAGCACGACGGAGCAGCACTTTCATTACGATCGTTCATCATCCATGGATCTTTCCAAACGACAGATGACAAGCGCTGACAATCATCTGACGTGTGTATGTAGCCTTATAGGCACCCTTATCTAGGGCGACCTTGAATAGGAATCATAAAATGAAACCACTAGAGCATCAAACCAACAGTGTCCATGGTAAATTTATTTATTCATCATATGGTCTTGTAGGGCAGCTAATACATTTCAGGTGCCCTTTTTTCAGGGGTAGAATTGCCATCAGTCCATTACTTTAATGGACTAAAGGAAAAAAATAACACAACACCTGAGTGCAGTGGGTCTGTTTTTTTTGTTTTTTTTTTTTTAAAGCTCTCCAAGGCTGGAGGGGATACACTTTCTTTAGTGAAGCTGGGTGATCCAGCAAACCAGAAATGGATTTGGTCCAGTTTTTAAAACTTTTGCTAGCAAAAAGCAAATGGTTTTGAAAAAAATCTATTCCAGGTTTGCTGGATCACCCAGCTTCGCCGATAAAAGTGTATCATCTTCATCCTTGGAGCTTTAATAAATCAGGCCCAATGTCTCTAATTGAGATTTGTCGATGCATTTTGGGGCTGAGTTGTGTACCGTGCATTAGGCTGCAACAACAACAATAATTTGCTTCTAACCTACTGTGAATCTGGTGCTGAAAGTCTGATCTTTTATGTGTGTGTATATATGTGTGTATATATATATATATGTGTGTGTGTGTATATATATATAAATTTGGTTGAACGCTGATGAAGGGGGTATCCTAAAGTCCTAGAATGCAACGGCACCACAGATTGAACTTGGACTTCTAACACCCTGGTGTAGGGGTTCTTTCTTCATATCCTTTGTATAACCAGGGTGGCTTAATTCTACTTCTACATGGTAAGGCTTGTTAAAAAAAAAAAAAAGCGCTGCAAAGTGCAATACTTTTAGCACTGTACTTTCTGATGAATTATTGCACTTTGCGTCTTGTTTGTATTTTTTAAAAAAAAAGGCAGCAGAATGTAGTAAATGTTAACTCTGCTGGCTGGGTGACAATGGTTTGGCATTGCAATAAATCTAGAATATCATTGTATTTGTCTTAGATTATTTATGTTTGGAGGTAACAGAGGGATGTGTTGCTTTGCAATACTCTTATAGACCTGATTCTGTTAAGCCATAACTCCCATCTGTCCTCCTTAGCTGTCCTCAGGCACCCTGGTTTGCTCTTCTCCCTTCAGTTGTATGAAGGTCGTTCACCATCAGTCATCCATGTATTCTTCCTGATGGATCCATGAATGACATTAGATGAGCACTATTCACATATCAGGTTTTCTCCTGGAACGAGCACAACCATTCATATCAGGCAAGAATCCTCTGACATGTGCACATAGTCTTATTATTAAACATGATTTATATATAGCGCCAACCTATTATGCAGCGCTGTACTTTAAATAGGGGTTGCAAATGACAGACAGTTACGCAGGAGGAGGAGAAGACCCTGCCCAGAAGAGCTTACAATCTAGGAGGTGGGGGAAATATCACACAATGTTTACAAATCATGAATAAGACATTTCCTCATGGGAATCTTCAGGCCCATGTGTTTCAATGCCAGTAATTGATTCCCACCAGGGAAGGTCAGATTCACTGCTTTATAAATAAAGCTCATAGAGTACAACTCCCACGTGATGGATTTCTGCCCAATTGGGATCTGGACTGTTTGCTGTCATTGATCAGGCACTGCAATAACTCTACTTCTTTCCAGAAGACACAAAATCTAATACTGGATCCGCTGCCATTTCCTACACGCATTGGGCCTCCATCTTTAAATTTTTTTGCCATGCTCTGAGCCACGTCTAGAAACCCGTATCCTAAAACAGTAAGGAATCCAACCTCTGTGTTATAGTCAACTTAACACAATGTGCCGGCCATATGGGAAAAAACAAAACAAGCAATTTTTTCACTCCATGACCCTATTCACAGCCCATATGGGGTAAATGGTTTACCCTTTGAGTGTTCAGAGGCAGATTCGTTGATGTCAGCACGGTGGCCCAGTGGCTAGCACTCTGGCCTTTGTAGCGCTGGGTCCCCAGTTCGAATCTCAGCCATGACACTATCTGCATGGAGTTTGTAGGTTCTCCCCGTGTTTGTGTCCGGTTTCCTCCCACATTCCAAAAACATGCAGTTAGGTTAACTGGCTTCACCCTAAAATTGTCCTTAGACTGTAATAAAGACATATGTCAATGGTAGGAACATTAGATTGTGAGCTTCTCTGAGGGACAGCTACTGACAGGACTATGGACTTTGTACATTGCTGCGTTATGTGTTGGCGATATATATACTGTGTAGTAATAATAATAGTAAGTCATGTATCCATGCATGGTCGCACGTTCAGATTTGGGCATTGCTGGCACATTGTATTGCAAGCGTTTGGAGTGAAGCGGTGAACATGATAAGCGATTGATAATATTAAGGAGAAATCGCTGATGATGTATTTAGTATCTTGTTATCATGTGAGCGCAGTTAATATCGAACAATTATTACGGCTTCTGTGCCAGGAAAAACATCCAGCTTCCCCCTAAACTCTCACAAACACGCGAGAATTATCTCAGTATCTCTCAGGGGATGGACTTTGATAGCATAATTAAACTGCTGCACTAAATGACCCCCCAGCAGGGAAATGCCAATTAGTTCTGCCCAGCTGAGAACCAGACTGCATCACCCTGATTCATACTACTGCCCCGCTACCCCACAGGGGGTGACAACGCCTGGACATTCAGTGTATGAGATGTACTAGAAAAGACGGCAAAAAGATGGTGACACCGGTGACCCTACTGGGCCTCGCATTGTGCCTGCACTGTGTATATGGTGAGTGTCTGCTAATACAACGGGTCTGCAGAAGATTGCTCCCCCCTGACAGATACATATTGTATATTCTGCAGATTATTCCACCACTGACTCCTCTAGAGATCTGCAGAACATTGCACCCTCCCATCTCCCCCCTGACAGATACATATTGTATATTCTGCAGATTATTCCACCACTGACCCCTCTACAGATCTGCAGCGCATTGCACCCTCCCATCTCCCCCCCTGACAGATACATATTGTATATTCTGCAGATTATTCCACCACTGACCCCTCTACAGATCTGCAGAACATTGCACCCTCACATCTCCCCCCTGACAGATACATATTGTATATTCTGCAGATTATTCCATCACTGACCCCTCTACAGATCTGCAGAACATTGCACCCTCCCATCCCCCCTGACAGATACATATTGTATATTCTGCAGATTATTCCATCACTGACCCCTCTACAGATCTGCTCCCCCCTGACAGATACATATTGTATATTCTGCAGATTAATACTGATTTATTGTACTCTGCAGGATTGGATTGGTTGGGGAATTACATGGATGGAATGAAAGAAGAGATCTCTCTACATGGGCTGCAGGTAATGGAATCTGGTGACTGTGTGTTGTGTCTTTGTGCCTTTTTATTGTCAGTGAGGTTGGAAAGATTATAGATGAATGGCAGAGTGATCCCTCAATGGGCACCCGGCCTACGTGCCAGTGGGCACTCTGCCAGCCGAAGACAATAGGGCATTCTGAGGTCAGACTGGGCAGCAAGGACCGGATCCCAGTGACCCCCATCCCCCCAGGACTGCACAGTGAAATTTGCAGAAACCCTTTATTTAAAGAGAAGACGCTGCACTCCATACAAAAAAAAAAAAAATTTCATTATGTTCCCCAAAACTGATCCCAGTAAACCAAGGACATTACGTTGTACTGTACCTACCTGGTATATGGAAACTGTGATTGGAAAGCACTGCATGGATCCCATGAACTCAGGAGGTAACCTTTAGATCTGTGGCCTTGGTTGGGCAGTTCTATGATCCAATGATGAGGCCCCTGGGGGGCATTTCAGATATAACCCAGGGGCTAAAAGATAAAAAGAGCACCATCCTGACATAAAGGAGTCCAAATGTATTATTTATTCATTTATTACACTATTATGTCCTTGCAACAGTAGAGACCAACGCATTTCAGGGGTTTTATGCCTCCTTCATCAGGGCTAAAATAATCCAAAGAATTTAGATAATAAATAGGATTCTAAACAAAATAATAACCCCGGATAATGTATTAAACCATTGGATGGGTTGTGCTGGTGCAGGATCATCTCATGTTAAAATAGAAATTAAAAGTAACATATTACAAAAAAATAAAACAGAAAATCTTAGAATATTAATAAAGTAAAAACTGTGAAGTAATAATCACAATAAGACTATGTAGAGAGGTGCAAAAAGAACATGAAGGAAGATCCTGCCATTGCAGGTCCTCAGGTACAGCATTCCCTCTTGCAAGGAGAACAGTAAGCAGCACAGCGGTGACTACATCAAATCTCACTCCAAATTTGGTGACACTAGCAGAGGAAACGGAGCCTGAAATATTCTCACACTGCAGATCTACAGCTATGAGGATACAGAACAGGAGTGCCTAGGCACAGGAA
>NC_092869.1:43465506-43466051 GCF_032062135.1 Pyxicephalus adspersus | reverse complement strand
ATCTTATCTACAATATTGTTTTATCATCTTCAGCAATTTCCAGAAAAGGCCAAAAGTAGAGTGAGCTACCATGGAGAACTTACCTGTCCTGACACCTCCCCCTCTCCTCTGACACCCACCACAGGTAAGTGACCATTCCAAACTGTGTAAGACAAAACCTGGTTGTGTTATGTAAAGAATGCTGAGGGATCAAGATACACCGGCCGGGTATTGTGGATTGATATTGTACAGGGAATATTATTGTGTTCCTGCTAACCTGAGAGAAGACGTTAGTGCCCCAGACCAACAACATCATTCACCCAAAATTTCCCAATCTTTTCACCAATGGAACCACTAAAATCAGGAACCCTGATTATTACCAGTTCATTGGTAGACAGTGGGAAGAATGTCCCTTACATTGGTGGCCATTGGGAAGAATGTCTCTTACATTGGTGGCCATTGGGAAGAATGTCTCTTACATTGGTGGCCATTGGGAAGAATGTCCCTTACATTGGTGACCATTGGGAAGAATGTCCCTTACATTTGTGGCCAGTGGGAAGAATGTC
>NC_092869.1:43459642-43462712 GCF_032062135.1 Pyxicephalus adspersus | reverse complement strand
CATTGTGGGAGGGGCAGAGACACAAACTACTGGGGAAATCTCCCTATTGTGGGAGGGGCAGAGACACAAACTACTGGGGGAATCTCCCCATTGTGGGAGGGGCAGAGACACAAACTACTGGGGGAATCTCCCCATTGTGGGAGGGGCAGAGACACAAACTACTGGGGGAATCCCCCAATTGTGGGAGGGGAAGAGACATAAAATACTGAGGGAAATCTTCCCATTGCGGTAGGGGCTAATTCACTTTATTCTTCTGACAATCATCAGTTTTATTTAGTGACTTTTTTTCCCCCTGTAGATATTTTAAAGATTTTTAACCCAAATCTTGTTGGCTTTGCAAAGAGGAGCACTTTGAGCTACCGACCGGCTGAGCTGGAGGCTGCTGGACTCAACCTTGCTGTAACCGGAGCCAATTCCTTGTAAGATTTATACATTCTGCATTTATAAATTACAATCAGAGAATATATTTGTATTTGTTTATATCAAACCTCAATCTGATTACATTTCAGCATGTTACTGGAGCAGACCAGACATTTAATTGACACCCTGAAAATTCTTCCGGTAATAATCATTTTATATTAATTTGTGGCCGGTTCCTTGGGGGAGGGCTCATGCAGCCCATTGGTGGGTTCATCCCTGATGGGACCAGTTCTTCTTTGGATTGCTCTCATTGTGTTCCTGTCTTGTTAGGGGATAAACTATTTGGAGGATTGGAAAATCATCACCATATTTATCGGTGCCAATGATCTGTGTGACTACTGCAAAAATAAGGTGAGTGGCTCTATTGTGTGTTACCAGATTCAATTTTCTCTGTGACAGGTACACTTTTATTGTATTTACATGGAATATACATGGATATATGTTGTAATTTTGTAATGGTTGGAATTTGTACAATGTCATATAATATATACTCCCTGCATATATCATTGTATGCAGACCGGCTGATGATAACACCACGTATTATTATCTTATAGACCCTGTTCTCAGCAGAAAGTTTCATCTACAATTTGACCCAGTCTCTGGATTTGATGGAGAAAGAGGTATATCACATGAAATACGAGACTGTAAGAGATATATGTGTGTATAAAGGGAAATACGGAGACTACAGCACACATCTGTCATACTGATCCTGTGTTGTGCTGTTCAAGCATGTTTATCCCCTGGATTCTTCCATGAATAAAGGGTCTTATGTATGGTGGGGCCCAAAAACAAAACTAATAATGAGCCCCCACATGTCTTAAGTCTTCACTCCCAAGTCCTCAATATTTCAGACTTGTGAGTCCCCATAACTCCAAACTTTATCCTCAATGATTTGCTGAGCCTCATCACTACCTACTACCTACCTACCTACTATCAGAAGTCACTGTGTAACAGCAAGATCCAGGCCCCCAATGCTCCCGGGCCCCATGTCAGCTGCATGTCGTGCAATGTCTATAGTTATCCCTTGTTCATATTCCCTAGCAGTACAGAGGACGGGGCCTCTCCTGCATTATTCACTGCGATATTCATCTCTTCTCAGCTGCCGCGATCCATCGTCAATGTGATGCAACTGCTGCAAGTCGACAAACTCCGTAAGGTCAATGATAACAGTTTGGGATGTATCCTGCAGAGGTGAGACCAACCATTGTCCCCCCAATATGCATTGTCCCCCCAATATGGGTCATGGCCATCTGTCTGGGGGTGCTGCATGTCCTGGCTAAAGAAGTGGATGGAAAGGGAAAACTCTTGGGTGCAATGGTTGTAGCAGATCCATTGCAAGATTTCACCATTGTCATAAAAATAGAGGGGAAATTTTAGAATTGTCATGAGAGCAAGAGGTGGGGCAACAACCTCCAATGGGGGCAAATGTTATGATATCCTCTCATGTTGGAGGGATTTTCTCATATTTCCTTTTGCATTACCAAGACCAAGTTCCTGCCCTCTCCTGTATTTGGCTGTACAATGATATTTTACAATGTGTGTGTATTAGAATTTAATGTTTGTAGAGACGGTATTCTTGTTGACAATGGTGGAATATGAAATGATTAGTTGCTCCTCTTCTGTTCCCTACCATAGGTTCTTCTGTTCCTGTGTGGTGCAGCCGAAAGAAAATTCCCCGGAGCTGCTGGAGGTCATGGAAGAAAATCGCAGATTCCAGGTAAATCTTCCTGTATTGCATTATTATCAATGAACCTGAGGATTGCAGTTGTGATCACCGCCAGCTTTTGCTGCGTTTGCGTTCTCTTTATAAACACAATTAGGTTTTATATCCATGATTGAACAAAAACCACAAACTCTGCACTTTGCAACCACTTCTGCTTTTCTGTCTGTTGGTGGTTAGTGGGAACACCCGGTGTCTGCATGGACTCATAATTATCAATCTTGTTGCTGAGCACCCATTTATAATACATTCATATATCACAGACAAATGTTCGAGGACACCTACCATCATACCTACCTATGGCCAGAATTATGTAACCCCACTCACCTATTCTTAAATGACTGGGTGTCTCGGGTGAAGGGTCCCGCTAATTCCCCACCATACAGAGACAATTGTGCTCTTCCAGCCTTGTGGTCACAGTTTTGGACCATTTTCTGTTCCCCCATGACTGTGCCCCGGGGTACAAAGTCAGCTCCATAAAGACATGGAGTCACCAGTTTGGTGTGGAGGAACTCAAGTGTCCTGCACAGAGCCCTGACCTCATCCCTAAGGAATGCCTTTGGGGGGAATTGGAATGGTGAGCCAGATATTCTCATCCAGATCATCTTATCGGTACTTGACCACACCAATGGGGGCAAATCCCCACTATCAGTGCCTGACCTCACCAATGGGGGCAAATCCCCACTATCAGTACCTGACCTCACTAATGGGGGTTTTATCTACCATCAGTACCTGACCTCACCAATGGGGCAAATCCCCACAGGCACAACCCATACTCTTGTGGAATGTCTTCCTAGAAGAGTGGAGGGTGTTTGTAGAGACAACTCCATACTAGTGGCAATGGCTGAAAAACCAAATAATTTTAAATGGCCATAGGGGGAGGAGGTAAAAAAGCTAAATTAGTGGCCATAGTGGGGAACAACCCAATTT
>NC_092869.1:43451703-43459376 GCF_032062135.1 Pyxicephalus adspersus | reverse complement strand
TCAATGCCTGATAGACCACAATGACCATAGTCTGGTGTCCATATTCATATCTACAGGTCATCCATTGGGTTAGAAGTGGGTGAATTTGCTCAGGTTTGGTTTATATTCAGTTTGGAAAACAAGTTTTGCCAAACCCCTTCAAACAACCCAATGTTTGTGTTGCCAGAAAGCTAACTTTGGATGGAGGGATCTATTGTTTGGTTTCCTTTTGTTTGGTCATACAGAAACTGAACCTGTAGAACATAGAACAGCTCTGACATATTCCGTAGCGCTGTACAGAAGACAAATTAATCCATTTCTAGTCTCTAGTATCTGATGATTTGTGTTCTGCAGGAGAAGCTAGAAGATCTGATTGAGAAGTCGGGGAGGTATGATGGGAAGAAGGACTTTGCTGTGGTTCTACAACCTTTTCTGAAGAATACAGGGCCGGCCATTGATCAGGTGCGTGACATGTTTGGGTTATCAGGGGCACTTTGTGGCTGTAATTACATACATTGTGGTATTTATAATCTGTGTCATGTGGCCGCACCACGTATCACCGAGGTATCTCTTTTACCCCCCACAGAATGGTCAGATTGATTATTCGTTCTTCACCCCGGACTGCTTCCACCTGACCATCAAAGGCCACGAGCAGATGGCAAAGGCTCTGTGGAATAACATGGTAATGTATGGAAGGTGCCGGAATCCTCGGCATAGATTTGTGGCCTCGTTTAGGTGACATTTCATCTTCTCATTCACATTGTTTGTTTGTTCTCTGCTGCAGCTGCAGCCGGTGGGGGCGAAGTCTCTGCTAGAAAGGTTTTCAGATGATATTCCGCTTCTGTGCCCGTCAGAGGTAAGTGGGAAAATATCCGAAGAGCATTTCATGGGCCCCTCACCACCCATCGCTGAGGGTCAAATTTGCCTTTGCCAAAACGTGATGTGTACGGGGCAGAGTTCTATCCAGTTGCAGCTGGGGGGGATTCCAGGCTTTGAATGCAGCAGAAAAAAAGGCCATACAGATCGGGATGATATCTGCATCCCCAGGTCCCAGGCAGGTTTGTATCCTGCCAGCATGCAGGTCCATACAGTCTTGCTGAGCCAGAGCTATGCTAATTGCCGCGCTATGGGTCTGACCTTATTGGGGTGACCGTTGCTTAGAGACCGCTGTTTCCACCCAGAGAATAAACCTTTTATCACACCTGGAATGTGTTTAGCTGATTTGCACGGAAAGTTCACTTAAGTTTATTAGCATGCTGATGAGTCAGCACTGATAACAAGTTCAGCAAACAATCATCACGTCATTTATTTGAAAGCCCGGTCATGGGTTCTACAAACTTAACATGGAAACCATAAAAATATCGGTGCCTTTTTTTGTTGGATGGAATCTGTAGCTTGATAAAAATAAATATTCCAACATTCACAAATTGTAATGAGACTGCCATCATCCCCGTCCCCCTATCTCCAGTGTAGGGGGGGACACTGCTTTGTGTTTATTATATTCAGTATAGAAATCATCCCGGATTGGCCCCGGGGGCTGAATTTGTATTTGTTTGAATTTTCATTCTGCAGAATCATCCCTACATCTACACCAGGAAGCCGGAGAACAGAGATGACATGGAGGATGGGAAGAATGTAGAAGATGCGTCCATTTTCCTGGCAGGATCCAGAGCACTGACTGCATTGTGTTTGCTCATTCTCTCCACTCTGCTTGGCGCCTCCTGCTGATGAGGGCAATATTGCTGTATTATAATAATCCCGGGCTCATCGTGGATCTTCAATCCTATCGGCCATATTTGTGCTCAGAGAAATAATTACAGAGATCTGACTCTCTACAAACAGTAATATCGGAGTCCGGTTATCCCCGAGGGGTCCCTGCTGTACAAGAGAACTGGTTAAGGGGTGGGGTAATGGTTAAGGGGTAATGGAGAACTGGTTAAGGGGTAATAATGAATATTTTTACCTTTGTATGAGACCGACACACTTCTTCTGTCACAATGCACTTTGTCAGGGGCAGTCCAATAAAATTGTGTATTGTTTGTGCTTTGTGTTACAGCCTGCTTATTGGGCAGTGAGAGATCAGCAGAACACTGATGAGGTCGTTCCTCTGCTGGCTCCCACTGACAGCTTTCTTCTTTCCATAAAATAAATTGACGAACATTTACAATTCAAGTTTGACTGGCTTTGCATTAAAGTCTATGATATCAGAATGATTGCAAATCCCTTGAACAAAATATTGTCACCCAAATTGCAGTGGGGTCAAGGGGACATACAAGGGAAAGAAATGTAACAAATCTTGTAGCTTCTTTGTACATCAAAGAGAAAGTTTTGTCAGAAATACATTGGTTGCATAGTGCCTGTAATTTTTCTATTCATCCACAAGGTGGTGCTATATAGGGTCCCACTGTATCTAAACCTGGCACTGGTCCGCTATTGGCAGGAAAGATTTGGTGGTGTCACCACTGTGCTGGTCACTGTTCTCCTTGCTGGAGGGGAAGCTGTACCTTAGGACCTGCAGTGCCAGAATCTCCCTGCTTCTGCTTCACCCATTCTGGGGATCTCCACTTACTACCACACCAGTCATCAAGCGAGGGCTGGTATTAGAGTCGGGCAAACTGGGCAATTGCTAAGGGCCCCCACCCTACCCAGGGACCTAAAAGAACAGCAGGGGGAGCTGGAATGCTGTCCATGTTGTCTAGAACCACCCTTGGTCATCAGCTCACGACAGAATATCACGAGGACAAGGCGGTGCTGTGTATGTTTTGTTAGGCAAAAGCCTTCTGATATTCTGGCCCCTTTATATCAAGGGGCCCCAAGCTGTATAATGTAGGGTCCCACTGTATCTAAATCCGGCATTTGTACCCTATTGGCAGTAAAGATTTGGTGGTGCCACCACTGTGCTGCTTACTGTTCTCCTTGCTGGAGGGGAAGCTGCACCAGAGGACCTGCAGTGCCAGAATCTCCCTGCTTCTACTTCACCCATTCTGAGGATCTTTGCTTACTACCCCACCACTCATCAGCTGAGGGCTAGTATTAGAGTCGGGCAAACTGAGCAATTGCTAAGGGCCCCCACCTTACCCAGGTATCCAACAGCAGGGGTGCAGAGAGCTGGAATGCTGTCCATGTTGTCTAGAACTGCCCTTGGTCATCAGCTCACCAGTCATCATGAGGACGGAATATCCTGCCTCAACCAAGATGGCGCCTCCATATGGAGACACAGGGCAGGGCAAGGTATGGTCAGTATTTATCATCTGCAGGGTGACCGCTCGGGATTCTGGTGACCAGTCCTCCGCCCTTTCCTTCCACAGTACAGGTCCTGCAATAGTGTGGAAAGAAAAGGGTGACTCCACCCTAATTTTTTGGAGTTTTGGCCACTGGGCCATTTGCCAACGCTTGTCAGGTGACACAAATCCCAAAATCCTAAATCTGCAGAGTCCCTACAAAGAATCCCTACTGAATGTTAAATTTTACCCCAAACTGTCCCCCAATCAAACAAATATTGGCAGCCAATGAGCGTAGAAAAAGGACGGGGCCCTCAGCTGATGTTGGGGCAATTCTGCACCTGTAGGGGACAAAATTTGTCGATCACCTGAAGTTGTTATCAGGAGGGAGGGGAGCTGATTGTGGGGAAAATGCTGCAACGCCCAAGGTAAGCAAAAGTGAAACTTACCTGTACAAAGTGCTGAAAAGAGGAAACTGCCGGACAGAAAGCTGCATAGGTAGGTCATTCCCCTCTAATGCCCTAAAGAACAGGGGTCCCTATCATTCCCATCCCTGCAGAACATCTCCCCCAGATTATTGAATAGTGTCCCCTATTAGGGGTCGGGGCCCTCTGCCCCTCACTCCTCCATACGTTTGGATCTATAGGAATCTATTGTTAGGTGCTGTATGGACCCCATTGGGTTCAGGTGAGGACCCTTGTCTTGCCCCCGCCAATCTGACAAATCTACAGATCATCACTCCCCTCTGCAGATCATCTCACCTCTCTGTACAGATCATCACTCCCTCTGCAGATCATCTCACCTCTCTATATAGATCATCACTCCCTTCTGCAGATCATCTCGCCTCTCTGTACAGATCATCACTCCCTCTGCAGATCATCTCGCCTCCCTGTACAGATCATTACTCCCTCTGCAGATCATCTCGCATCTCTATACAGATCATCACTCCCCTCTTCAGATCATCCCATTTTCTGCAGAGTATCTCACTCTTTTTTTATGTTTTTGTTGTTTCCTTCTCTTTGAAGACTATCACTCCCACTGCAGATCATCTCACCTCTCTATACAGATCATCACTCCCTCTGCAGATCATCTCGCCTCTCTAAACATATCACTCCCTCTGCAGATCATCTCGCCTCTCTGTACAGATCATTACTCCCTCTGCAGATCATCTTGCCTCTCTATACAGATCATCACTCCCTCTGCAGATCATCCCATTTTCTGCAGAGTATCTCACTCTTTTTTTATGTTTTTGTTGTTTCCTTCTGTCTGAAGACTATCACTCCCTCTGCAGATCATCTCACCTCTCTATACAGATCATCACTCCCTCTGCAGATCATCTCGCCTCTTGATACAGATCATCACTCCCTCTGCAGATCATCTCCCCCCCATAAAGATCATCACTCCCTCTGCAGATCATCTCACCTCTCTGTACAGATCATCACTCCCTCTGCAGATCATCTCACCTCTCTATACAGATCATCACTCCCCTCTGCAGATCATCTAGCCTCTCTATACAGATCATCACTCCCTCTGCAGATCATCTCGCCTCTCTATACAGATCATCACTCCCCTCTGCAGATCATCTAGCCTCTCTGTACAGATCATCACTCCCTGCCCACATTGGGTAGAAATTGGTTTAATGACTATAAAAGAATAATTTGGGGGATGGTTTATTATTTTACATACAATAATACAGCTCACATAACACTGAGGATCTTATGAAAATCCAGAGGTTGGGGCTCAATCATACTTACTTTTCTTTGGCAGATTTGAGGAGCGCCCCCTGGTGAGGACTGGTGGCACTGGAATGGCAGACAAAGGGGCAGACATGGAAGCTCCAGGTAATACACTGGGAATGGTACAGCAATGGGATGGGAATATGGACAGCAATAGGTTGTGGATCAGATTGGTATGGCAATAAATTTATGATGGTAATGGAGGGGGTATGGGGAAAGTAATGAGAAAATGATTGGTAAGTAATGGTATGGGTATTGGGACAGCAATGGAACATGGATTGCTATGATAATGGGATGGTGATTGGCACGGTAATGGGAAGAATGTCTGGACAGTAATGGTATGGGAATTAATATGTTAATAGGATCGGATTGGTATGACAATGGAATTGGGATGGTACTGGGAAGAGGATTGGGACAGTAAAGAGTTGTGGATTGGTACGGTAATGTGGTGTCGAGTGGTATGGTAATGGGATCAGATTCGTATTGGCAATTCCATTGGGATTGTAATGGAAAGAGGAATGGGACAGTAAAGAGTTGTCTAATGCTGCAGTAATGTGGTGGTGAGTGGTATGGTAATGGGATCAGATTGGTGAAGCAATTGAATGGTAATGGGATAGGGATTAGGACAGTAAAAGGATGGGCATTTGGACAGTATTGAGGTGGGGATTGGTACATAAAGTAATAGGATGGGTATGGGGAAACTATTAGAACTGGAATCGGGATGGTGGTTGGTATGGTAATGGGAAGAACATTGGGACAGTAATAGGATGGGAGTTAGTATGGTAATAGAATGGGAATTATTACGGTATTAAAACTGTAATTGGATGGGGTTTGGACTGATAATGGGATAACTTTTTGATTGTGAACGGTAGTATGGGAATGGGACAGGGATTGGGACAGTAACAAGTTTTTGATTGGTACAGTAATGTGGCGTCAAGTGTTATGGTAAAGGAATTGGGATGGTAATGGGATAGGGATTGGGGCAGTAAAAGGATGGGTATTGGGACAGTATTGAGAATGGGATGGACATGTAATAGGACGGGTATGAGGACAGTAATGGAACTGGGATTTGGATGGTTGTTGGTAGGGTAATGGAAAAAAGAATGGGGCAGTAATGGGATAGAAATTGGTGCGGTAATGGGATGGGGATTTTTATAGTATTGAAGCTGTAATGGGTGGGGGAAAAGGCTGGTAATGGGATGAAATCTTGGGTGATATTGAGTAGGAGATTGGTATAGTAATGGGAGGGGATTGGAATAGTAATGGGAAGAGGATTCAGACTTTAATATGATAGAGATTGGTATGTTAATGTGATGGGTGTTGGGACAATAATGTATGGGGATTGGGGTGGTAATGGGACAGAAATTCGGACAGTAATAGGCCGGAGACTGATATGGCAGAAGATTGAGTATTGGAATGGTAATGAGATAAGGACAGCAATGGTACAAGCATTAGGAAAGCAATATGGTATTGCATGAACACTGGGGGAGAGGAGACTGGGAATATGTTTTCTCCTTCCTGCAACAAAATGATGATCATCAGCCACCATCATAGAGTTTAGTTTTATTTTGATAAATATTATTGTATATTGTGATGTGTCAAGATTTACTCATGTTCATGTAAAGCTGAGCTTTGGGCTCATGACATTTTCAGGCAGTAATTTTTCTTGCAGATTGACTGCATTAGCAGCATAAGGGTCAAGTATGGGTCGGAGGTGTGTACATCTCAGGACTGAATGGATAAAAAAACAAATCTTGTCGCAAGTAAACTGGCTCTTACATGTGTATTTAATCATTGTATTTAGTTTGCCTTCAGTTTAGCTTTGAAATGGAAGTTGAAAAATGTGGATTATAATTATGTACCAGGTCAATTCTATGAACATGTCCAATCTTACTACATAAATATTACCACGTACCTTCATACTTACTTTATAGTAATCATCTCTTCATTATCATATATGTAAACCCCAACCTTAAGTTCTAATTTGCTGTCTTTTTGGTCTGGTTGATAAGCCAGTGTTTTGTTATCTTTTAAAAAAAAGGGTTCCCCTTTAGTGACAAAAAATTGGCTCAAAGTTTGTTTTTTTGATTGATTTTTTATTTCATTACCTGATTGATGTTGATTTTGTACAGACTGTTGGATGAATATTCTAAATCCTCCTAAAAGAGCCAGTTTTCCACCCAAGGCTTTGCAATGCCAAAGGATAGGAATCTGATTATAATGTCGCTCATGATTTCAAAACAGCAAAGTTTCCTGGTGAAAAGCTGAGAAATTAGTGACGAGTTTAAAGCATTTCATGTAACTCGGCACTGAGAAATCAGAGCATGCCACCTCCATACATGAATAATGTTACTGGAGGATTTCTTGTCTCCTGGACTTCCAGATCAGTCACAATCTGTTGTGCATTCTGTAGACTTCAACATTATCATGAAATAGTAATCAGTCACTGCAGCCCAGAATTCTGCTTTCCAAGGGCACAAAGTGGAATATTTATTATTTTAATTTTTTAATTTGATTGAATCTTTCATTTGTGCTTTTTCAAATCCATTATTTTTGTCTCACAGTTTTTAGTAAATTGTCTTTGTTTTGCAGCACTGTCTGAGGAGCCTCAAAAGGCAGTAATGGGTGCTGAGAATCCTGGAGAAGAGGAGCTCAGCAGGGACAAAGAAAGTGAAGACCTTAAGGACAAGGAAAGCGAAGACCTTAAGGACAAAGAAAGCGAAGACCTTAAGGACAA
>NC_092869.1:43437156-43451635 GCF_032062135.1 Pyxicephalus adspersus | reverse complement strand
GAAAGCAAAGACCTTAAGGACAAGGAAAGCAAAGACCTTAAGGACAAAGAAAGCAAAGAAGCACAGATAGAACTGAGCAAAAAGCTTAAAGATTTTGGACTCAACCCAAAAAAATGGCTGATTTACTTCCAAAAAATTCTAGGTGTTGAACACATACAGGCCTTGCAGTATATGGGTACTCAGGAATACGAAAAGATTGAGGAGTACACAGAACATGTTTGGGAAAAAGAAGCACTTAAGAAAATTTTGAATGTAGAAGATCCACAAACAGCCCAAAATAAAAAAAAAGATGAACAGAAAGCAAAAAGGAAAGAAAATCAAGACAAAGCCAAGACTGGACTCAAAGAAGTAAAGGAAATGATGAAAGAAGCCCAAACTAAGACTGATAGTATTGCTATGTCAAATGCTAAAAGCATGAAGGACAAAGACAAACCTATGAAATCCTCCAAAGCACTGGAAGATATAATTGAAAAGTTGCACAAGGAGCTGACCCCAACTGGAGGATCACCTCTCAATGCTGCAACGTTATCAGATAGGGATGTTTTATACCAAGCATCAGGTGGCCGTGCTTTAGAAGGAATTTACATGACAAAAAGTCAAGATGATGTTCTGATGAAACGGGAAAAACTTATTGATGTTCCAAGTGGCATTGCTCTTGCTGGTCCTCTGCAACAGCCTGAGTTTAGGCAAAAAGACTTCTCATCCTTTGATGAAGAATTCACGTTCAAGGAATCGATGGAAAAGTTGGGTTATAGTATTACTGTAGCAGCTAGTGGTGGCTTTTGGGGAATTCAAGCTGGGGCCAGTTTTGGCTACAACTCAAGCAGAAAGTCAAAAGAAACGAAACAGTGTCACATAGAACATGCATATATCTGTACAACAAAATACTGCTACATTCCACTGGCCTCTTTCTACATTCCATATGAGAAGCTCTATCTCTCATCAGCTGCCCTGGAAGAACTAAAATCAATAGAGGATCTTTTGGAATATTGTGACGAGGTGGACAAACCTTCTACAAAGGAACGATACAAAACGTTCTTCATCCGTTTCGGTTCTCATGCTAATCAAGGACCACTTCATTTTGGTGGAATATACTGGTGGAACGCTTCATCCCGGGGGTTTAAGCAAGAGATGCTGGAAAAAGTTAAGAAGGAGACCACAAAGGCTGTAAATGCTTCAGTGAATGTAAGTTATCGTGGCCTTTTGTCTGGTGGTGTTGATTTCACAAATACAGAATCAAGCAAATCTTCTACCAAAAATGAAACAAAAAAAATTGAGAAGAATATTGAACTACATGTAACAAAGACAGGAGGACCACCGACACTGGATTCCATAAATGAATGGAAATCCGGACTGCAAGCCAACAACAACACTTGGAGTGTAATCGATCGTGGTATTCATCTCATTCCAGTTTGGGATCTAATACTTTCTAACCACAAGGAAGATTTTAAAAATGTTTATCAAGTGGCAAAAGATTTAAAAGCCATCTATGAATCTTCAACTGGTCTGCACCACAGTTTGCCAATTGGTGAAAATGTTTCTACTGCCGTGCATGAAGTCAATTTATTTTTTGGACAACTAAAGTCTTGGCAAGTTCATCCAACACAGCCACAGTTACACAAGTTGATTGATTTTAGACAGAATCTTAATGAAAAGACTGGGAACTTCAATGTTTGGTTAAATGTGTGTCTTCCTCATGAAGAATTAAGAGCTTTCTTAGGAAGAGTTCTAGAATTTTACAAGCAAACCCCTAGAGAAGATGAATCTGTAATCCGTTGTATGTTGAAGTGTCTTCTTCAAAACATTGCGTGTTCAAATAACAGCGCGGATTCGTACGCACCGATAATTAATTGGATTCACCAGTCTAAGAAAGAACAACATCTTCTTGATGTTTCTGATTTTTCAGCTTTCATTGAACTGATGTCCTATGCAAAAGACAATCTGCAACTCAACTCAACTGATGAAGAGGAGGAGGACAAAGCAAAAGCTAAACTTACAGTTAATATTAACACTTATCTTCAATCCTTTTTAGCAACATTGAAATGCATGGAACAAAAAGAAGAAGAGCTTCTGGTTGCTTGTGCTGCAAGTTGTGTTGGATATTCACTGCAAAATCGTTGTTTCCAACAAAGTCTTGGATGGCAAGAGGTCAACTTCTTAGTTGAAAAGATACAGTATTTATTCAAGGAATACAATAAACTCCGAGACATTAAAGCATACAGAAGGCAGGCTTTTATATTGGCTTCAGGACTCACACTGGACGACAAAGGCTTTAGACCCAGATCTGTTGAACAAAAAAAAAAATTCTTCCATTTAATGCTGGAGAGGTTAGGAAGTACCCTGGAACCAGAAATTTTGACCGTTCTGGAAAACCATAGTGAACTTGATTTTGAATCTTTAATTCCAGACTTGAACCGTTTATGTTTGGGATATTTTGAAGCCATTGCCAATGAAAATACAAAAAGCCAAGTGAACAAAATTAAATTGGCACTTGAGGGAACCACCCAAGATGTTGTATCAGCACCTGAACCTTTAGGCCAACCAGCCATTTCCAGTGTAGAGACTACTGATCAAAATGTGTATAGTGTCATAGAAAGATTGGGCCTTGAGAAATATTATCCTAAAGGTTTGAACAGAAGAAACTTTCATGTAGTTCACAGATCCATGCAAAGTTTTCCAAAGAGGGAGAATGAGCTTCCACGACAGTTTATGCAGATGCTGATGAGTTTAGATTATCGCTTCAGGTACCTGGTTTGCAAGAACGTTGATATTGTCAGCAATGCTGAAAACATAAAGGACCCTGAAAGTGAGATTAGCACATTTGACGTTGATGAGCTCTTCGATTTCTGTATGAAAGAAGAGAAACACAATGTTCAAACCGAGGAAAAGGTGATACACCCCATGGATCTAATGTTGGCGGTCTATCATTGTGCAGATGACATGATGAGGCAGTATATTTTTACCAAGTTGTCCATGTGCCAGTTTGCACTGCCATTTATAGTGCCAAGACCTTATGATTCCATGATAGAGATACCTCTGTGGGCTTTCAGACAAGTCTTTAAGAGTGTTTTAGACACAGATGTATCCGAAGTTGTGAAACACAAAGAAAAGCTGGTCTGTAAAAGTAAATTTCCAGTCGTCTGTTTCACCCGGTTTGGAACATCTCTACTTTCAAAATCCCAGATTTTGAACAATCTCCTGAGTAAACACAAACATGACATATTCTTCCACAGAAACTGTGAGGGCAGTGTGAAAAATCGCGTTTTGGTGGAAGGACTCGCTGAGATCTTCTGGTTTTGCCCGAGCGGGAAGGACACGGACCAGTTTCACAACTGTACAGCTTTTATTAATCTTCATGGAGATGCATGCAAATATCCCAAGCAAGCTAAACTGTTACAAGAGATTTCCTCAATAAATGTAATTCTTTTCTCAAAAACTGAACAAAAAGGACCAAGTAGTGAATTGTTACAAAAACTAAAAGAGAAACCACTGATAATTCTCTCACCAGACAAGGAGGCTTCCTTGAATGTGCACACAGAAAGCAAAAGCAAACAGGTGATAATTGGCCTTAAAAACCAAAATGAAGCAAAAGTATTGAAGGAACTAACAGAATCTCTTCACCGTTTGTTGGCTCTGCATTCTACGCCTTACAGTCTGGAATTTTGTGCTAAAATTGGTCGCGACCATGAATTCCTAGTGGATGAAGACAGCAAGGAGTGTAAAGAGGGCAAATCCCGCGCTCGAACAATTATGTCACTTCTAAAACAAAAACAACTCCTGAAGGAAGATTTGTTACCACTTTCAGGTCAGCTCTGGCATTCCTGGTGCCAAAAAGACAAGGAACTGACCCGACTCCAGGACAAGGTGAACCGAAGCATTGAACAACACTGTAGCGAAATTGAAACAGAGAAGAAGTTAATCAGGAAGAAACAGATAGAAAAAGCAAGTCACAATGAATTTATGAAAGTCTTTATCCCTCAGTTGAAATCTCTTTCAAAAACAACCAAATTGTTCTTCTTGCAGTGGTTAAAAATCTCCATTGATAACTTGTCCTATGACCGTGTGATGGAGCTTCGAGATGAATACAACACACTATGGAGTCAACTTCAGTCAGAACAAATGGAGGCCAAAGATTTGATGGGTACAATACAAAAAGACCTGGAGTCTCTTTCAGATCGGATGAATGCCTGTATGTTTGGTCTTGAGCATATCCTTAGAGAAGTTGGACAGACGTACGAAGCTCTCTATGATTTGCAACATACGGAAGAATGCTTTTATGAGCTGCCCAAAATTGCTGCAGACATGATGGTTTCTGGATACCCTATTGAGCTGATGGATGGCGATGCTTGCTATGTGCCCTTGAAATGGATAAAAGCTGTCTTAGAAGAATTAAATAAAATCATAGGAGATAAGAAATTGTTTGTTCTATCAGTACTTGGAGTTCAAAGTTCAGGTAAATCAACTCTCCTCAACACCATGTTTGGTCTCCAGTTTGCCGTCAGCGCGGGGAGATGTACCCGAGGAGCTTTCATGCAACTTATCGAACTTGAGGATGAGCTCAGAAATGAATTGGAAGTTGATTACATATTGGTTATTGATACTGAAGGCCTGAGAGCCATGGAACTATCCAGCAAAGTAACTTTAAATCATGACAATGAACTGGCTACGTTTGTTATAGGCGTGGGCAACATGACGTTGATCAACGTCTTTGGGGAAAATCCTGCTGAAATCAAAGATATTCTCCAGATTGCTGTCCAGGCATTTCTTAGAATGAAACAAGTAAAGCTCTCCTCAAGTTGCCTCTTTGTTCACCAAAATGTTGGAGACTTAACCGCTAAGGATAAAAATATGGAAGGACGACGCAACCTTCAGATGGAACTGGACAAAATGACCGCTCTTGCAGCTGAACAGGAACAGTGTGATATTCATCGATTCAGCGACGTCATCAGATTTGATGCAAAGACACACATTTATTACTTTGCTCACTTGTGGGAAGGAAACCCTCCAATGGCTCCTCCAAACCCGCACTACAGCGAGGATGCTCAAAAAGTCAAAGATATCATACTGAGCAAACAAAAAGACCATCACAACATTCTGAACATCTCCAAACTCATTGTCCGTATAGAGGACCTTTGGTCAGCTTTGAGAAATGAGAACTTTGTGTTTAGTTTTAAAAACACTTTGGAGATTTCTGCCTATGGTAAGGTGGAAAGCAAATACAGGGATCTAACATGGCAGTTGAGACGCAGTTTTCTGGAATTCCAGACAAGACTGAACAACAAGATTAGGAAGGGTGAGACCAACTCTGTCAACCAAAATATGGTGGAGCAAGAGATGACAAAAACATTTGATTCCATTAAAGAAGAGTTTGAAATCTTTTTCAATGAAGATAAAGACAAAGAGATATTGATCCAGTGGAAAGCCAGTACTGAAAATAGATTAAGGTGTCTGCATACGGAACTTGTCGAGGAAACCAAAAGGCAAGCAATGGAGCACATCAGACTGAAAAAGAGTCAGAAACAAGTGCAGCAGAGGCAGACCAGTTACGATGAGGAATTGTTTAGGAAAAGCAAACAGATGGCACTTGATATTAAAGATACCGGCCTGGATGAATCTCAACTAAGCAACCACTTCAACATTCTATGGCAAGCATGGGTTGCTGAAATAAATGCTACAGCCCCACAAACAGAAAACCCCAACATCAGATGTGACGCAGAAGATGTTCTTTTGGGGTATTTCAGGTGCGATGGTAGCCTAATTAGCAAGCTGAACATGTTCAGTGAATGGACGTCATTCTGCATTGACTTATCAAATCATCTTGCAGGTAAAAAACAATGGATAAGACGCCACAAACCAGATGAAAATGATAGGAAACAGATCAGGCTAGTATTCAAAAACCTTGTTGAAGACATTTCAGATTACCTGGAAAAAAAAGAAAAAGAGAGAGTTGATTATAATAATGGATACTTTCATGAGATTTTTAATATAGTATCTGAGTCGGTTACCATAATCAATTCTGAACCATCAAGGAAATATACACTGACCGAACTTTTCAAGTTTGAGGTGTCCTTGCACCTCTTTAAAATGGCAGTGGACACTTTTGAACGCATGCATGCGGCTTTTCAGAAAGCCAATAATCCCATCGTGGATCTAGAGAACAGACGTGAAGTGTTTTTCAATTGTTTCAGAATTTCTTGCCAAGGAGCCGCCTCCATCAAAACATTTTCTGACTTCCTGTGTTCGAAGATTGTGGAAGCTTTGCTTCCGGGTTTATGTGACAGAACAGCTCTGGCCATTGTGGATGAGATGACGTGTAATTTTCCAGCCTTCAGCGGCAATCGTTCCAAACTAGAAAACTTCATTTTGATAGACTTGGCCGAGCAGGAAAACTTTGAAAAATACAGGGAATATCTTCACTTCCCAAAAAGGTACTATAAAAGCTATATCGAGAAATGTGTCAATGAATACTGCCTGGGCAATAATTCAAAAAGAATGAAGAATTTCTTGCAGATCAGCCTTGATTATTTCCACAAAAAAGTTCTTCAGAGCATCACTGAATCCACCAAATTAAAGCATCAAATCAGCAATGTGTCCGCCTGGCTGGATGTGTTCTATGAGAGAATTGAGGATCTTGTGACTTTTTCCAGAGCAGACCTGAAGAGTATCGAGCACCAGGAGATTCAGGATATCCAGTTCTTTCAGGAAGTTATGTTTACGGCCTGGGATGCCACCATTGAGAAATTTCAGAAAAACTTAGCAACAATCAATTTTGAGTCTTTTGAGAGGAAACCCCATGAAATACTTATTGATCAGCTCTGTGGCTGCTGGGAGCAGTGCCCATTCTGCAGTGCAATATGCACCAACACAATCCCTGGCCATGATGGGGATCACTCAGTGCCTTTCCACCGTTCCCAGGCAATTAATGGCATGCCATGGGAGTATTCAGATGAGTTTGTCACAGATATATGCTCAAACCTCGTTAATTCTAATTCCACTCTGGTTGTAGATGCAAGAACCCAAATTCCATACAAACATTACAGAAAGCTTGGCCCTAATTATGCCAATTGGAGCATCACCGCAGACACGTTTTCTCAACCGTACTGGAAGTGGTTTGTGTGCAAATTCCGTAAAAACCTGGAAGATGACTATGGATTGAAGTTTGAACACAGAGGAGAAATTCCACCCCAGTGGGAAAGTATCACTAAAGAAGAAGTGATTGCCAGCTTAAGAAAACTGTAAAGAGTATTCTAAATGTAGCCAAGTTGATGAATCCCTCCCCACCTCCCCCTTTTTGCAGCCCACCTACTTATATACAGCACTTTCTCTATACTACACCTTTCTCCTGCTCCAGGAATCTTGCATAGTGTAGCACAAATAATGGCCCCACATGCACAACATAGCTCCCTTGTAGCCAGGGCATAGTCATGGTAGCCACAAGCAAAATGACTGCTCTTGCAGCTGAACAGGAACAGTTTGATATTCATCGATTCAGCAATGTCATCAGATTTGATGTAACAACACACATTTATTACTTTGCTCACTTGTGGGAAGGAAACCCTCCAATGGCTCCTCCAAACCCGTACTACAGCGAGGATGCAACATGGTAGCCACAAGCACTTCAGAAACAGAGTACAGCTCTCAGATTGGAAATGTTGAGATTGCAGCTTACATCTACATCCATCGGAGAAATTCTGTGAGGAAAAGATCACAGGAATGATGAAGAAGATGAATACATATCAGATGAGCTGCACTTTAGGGACAATATGTACTGAGGGGACAGATGTACTTTTAGCAGAATTACAGAACATCCACCAAAAGCCAAATTGTATTCAATCCTAAAATGATGCAACTAATGAAACTTGTTCTGAAATGCTATCCAGAGGACTAAATAGGACTTACTATGTTTATCCATGGCAGAGTTCCTCCCGAGCATTGAAGATTTAGTTTTTAAATGTTTCTGCCCCAAAATGGACCAAATCTTCCATACAAGACCAAATTCCTAATTTTTAATAATATTCTGTATCCCTTTTTTCTAATAATTACCCTTAACTGCCTTAGCAATGCTTGAATTATGTGCCCCCATAAAAATCCTATACATTCCATGACACGGGGCGACCCGTCTTATAAACCTTATAATGGGGGCAAGAGCACCTGGAATCCTCATCATTCCCAAATATGAAGAAATGAGACCAAATATTGTGTTCCTGATCTTCGTATATATGCATGCAATCAGTATTAATAAAGCAATGCTGCAGATTATATCATAAACTTGTGTCTTCATTCTTTAGGTTTATTATGACCTCAGTAAACCTGTCTGAATATCGGCACATTGAGACTAAAATGTGAAAGCCGATAAATTATGAAAAAAAAGCTGCATGGAGGCTACTACATCAGTGTTTGTCAACCAGGGGTTTGCTACTGATTCCTTGAGCAATTTGCACCTCTCAGATCAGTTTAGGTGACACCAGGGTTCTCCCCAGGCCCTTTTAGCTGGGTGCACCACCCAGCAGTTTTCAGCACCCACCTGGCTGTTTTTGGGTGGTTACTAAAGGTTTTTGGTCACAATACAGGGGCTGCCACCCACCTACAATTTCTTTCCACCCGGCTTAAAAAAAATTCTGGGTTGAGCACTGTGACACTTATTATCTTTTTGGCTATCTGTAATGGTGACATTCTTCCCAATGACCAGCAATGTAGGAGGAATTCTTCCCACTGACCACCACACCAATATACTGTGAGCTGTGGATATATTAATTATAGAAGGGGTTCCCTGAAGACCCGAAAGTTAATGAAATGTTAGGGTGAAATTTTAGGGTCCAATGTTAAAAGGTCCAGAAACACTGTCGTAGAGATTGGCCATAGAAGGCGGCTTCTTGGTGTGTTTGGAGATTTTTGATTTGGTTGTCTCTGGCATAGGGGAATCCACTGCATGCAAATTATTAGTGTGAATAACTTTCACCACACTGGAGGCTGCAATTTGCTGCACCAATATAGTTTGTTGGGTACATTGGTGACCATTGTGCTTTCTAAATCACTCACCTGAAATAAGTATGCAAATTTGGTGCTCTGACCCGGTTACCTGCACGCCTACCTGTTCCAGGTAAGCCACCCTAATCAGAGAATCAGAATTACAGCCGGGTCATTTTCAGGAGGTCAGTAATAGTGGCTCCGACAGATCTATCATGGTTATAATCCTTTAAACAGTGATGGTAACTTTTATGGATGATGGACGTCTTAATGTCACTTTAAAAGTAATTTATTTTATTCACAGCTTTTAATAAATGAATTCTAGGTGATTTTGTCATCAGGGTTCTTGTATGAGCATGACGTGACAACATTCTGTCTCCTGTTTGTGCTTTTACAATATCACCCTGTAACACAGAGACTTAAAGTGGTTCACACACATTGCACAAGTTGCTGTGAAAGGTCATTTAAAAAAAGAACCAGATGAAATGAGTGTTTTTGGCAAAATGAAATATTGTAATAAATGATAAGTCTCATTTAACAGTACAAAATATTTTCATCAAGTGGACCACCATAAACTTGTGGTCTTTGCAATTTAGGCCCAAGGGAGCACTATATAGAAGTCATCTAGTATTGTATAAATGCATGCAGCAATGTATCAGACTTGTAGAAAAGTCATTGTTTCGTGTAGACCGTTGTACCCGACGCGTTTCACCCTATAAGCTTCTTCAGGGGTATCGGTGTATCCGTGAAATGTTACACAAGCAGTTAATAAAATCTATATTTGCAAACACACACATGCATAATATTCCTGTAACAATAAACAAGCAATATAATTAAATATTATACACAGAGAAATTGTATATGGTATCATAATACATGATAAAATCTTTCGAATCTATAAACTGAAACTTATGATCTAAATAAACATTCAAATACAAATACCATTGTCTATGAAGTTGTGAAAGGTCAACTAAAGATAAAAAAAATACATTTTTTTTTGTTTTCTAAATTAAATGACAGCTGATTTTCATACAATGACTTTTGGGACAGAAGGGTTCATGGTATTAACTATGGGGAAATTGCAGCCTCAAGTCAAATATGTATTAGATATTTGGAATATCCCCCGCCTGAACAACCTCATGTGGGAAATCATAAGTTGCGTGGTTTGGAACAAGTGCAACTAACTAGTGCAGATATTTTAAAAGAAGTGAAAGAAGAACTGAATTTTTAGTATAGATAATGTTGGCCATATGAATGACAATTTCCAGCATTGTCAGCCACTTTGAACCAACTATTGATTGTAAATTTAGATGGGTTCATGTACTTAAGCCCTTTACCACCTCCTAGATTGTAAGCTCTTTGGGGCAGGGTCCTCTCCTCCTCCTGTGTCACTGTCTGTATCTGTCTGTCATTTGCAACCCCTATTTATTGTACAGCGCTGCATAATATGGTGGTGCTATATAAATCCTGTTTAATAATGATATAAATCCTGTTTATTAAAATATTAATAATAAAAACAATAATAATAATAATTAATATTAATAATGTGACTCCTCTCAGTACTATGTGTTTGGAGTTATCCTGCGCTGTCTGCAGTGCCGTAAACTTTACCCATCGCTGCACTTGTGGTCTGATGCATTTCCGCAAACCTACCACTAGATGGCGACACGGTAAAAAAGAAGTTGCTGCAGAAGTTGCAAAGTTTATTTTGCATTCTGTATGATTTTTACTTTCAGGATTGCAACACAATGCAGCCACAAAGACTCCTCACACAGAGGATAGAAACAGACACTCTAAACTGGTAAGTATTTCTCGTTTTTTGTGGTGCTAGTGTGCAGAGCTGTGCTGTAAAGCAGTCATCATAATACTCATATTCATCCCTATAATCATTATCTTCTTTACTATGATCCTCATCTTTGTTTCCTGCAGTCACTGGGACTCATTGTACTGGTTTCTATATTGCTGCATTGCTGCTGGGGGTCTGCACATCATACAGCCACTACATTACCACTATAATATTTCTTGTAATTTATTTATTTCTTGTTATTTCGGTGTCACTTGTAATAATAAATGAAGGGACCCACAGAGCTGTGAATAATGAATTTGCATCTTTCCTTTTCTGTATAAGATGACCCCATCAGACATTGGGTGATATTTTTGTGACATTTTGGGGCTGCGGTGACTCTCCAGAGACCAGAATCTCTTCTTTATTGACTTCATTGGTGTTTGGATTTGGGACATTTAGAATTCAGAAATGTTGGATGAGATCTGAGGAATATTCTAAGAGCACTCAGACTTTTATGACCCCCAGCCCTTGGATATCACCCCTCACCACCACCATGACCTCCATAGGGTAGCATATACCATGTTCCTGTGCGCAGTAGTTTTATGATGTTTTATGGATGGATGTTATAATTGTGGTCAGTTGGGGACTTTGTATGATGAATTTCACATCCTGATAGCAGAAGAGGAAACTTTACACAAACTTCCCTCGCTATAGTCCGACACAGCCAAGCAAGAGTTAATTTTGTGCAGATGTTAGACAGCGACCAATCAGAAGGCAGCCTGGGAAAATGGGTGGGGCTTACATTTTCCCATCTTACTGAGAAGCCAGCTGTCCCTGGATCTGCAGTTCTGAAGATCTTCTGAGCTTCTTCCACCTTGTGATCACTGACTGCCATGTGATCACTGATTCCTCTGCACCCCCTGATCACTGGATCCCCAGCACCCCCTGATCAGTGGATCCCCTGTATTCCCTTATTACTGGATCCCCTGCACCCCCTGATCACTGGATCCCCTGCACCCCCTGATTTGCTGGATCCCCTGCACCTCCTGATCACTGGATCCCTTGGGGATCCCTTATTACTGGATCCCCTGCACCCCTGTTTATTGGATCCCCTGCACCCCCTGATCACTGGATACCCTGCACCCCCTAATCACTGGATCCCCTGCATTCCTTTATTACTGGATCCCCATGCACCCCTGATTACTGGATCCTCTGCACTCCCTTATTACCAGATCCTCTTCACCCCCTCATCACTGTACCCTTAAACCCCACCTCACAGTATCCCTTAACCGCCTCGTCACTGGATCCTCTGCACCCCCTCATTACTGGATCCCCTGCACCCCATGATCTTTATATCCTCTGCACCCCCTGACCTCTGCATCTACTGCACCCTAAAATCACTAGATCCCCTGTACAACCCAGTCGCTATATCTGCTGCACCCTTTTTTCTCTCCTGAACCCCCTGGTTCCTAGATTTTCTACCCTTGGTCAATAAATCCCCTGCACCCCCTGCTCTTTATCTTTTCTATACTCCTAACTTCTATCACACCTCTACCCCCTGATCCCCCTTTCCTTTGCACCCCCAAAAATCCTCTCCTCTGCACCACCCTGATCCCCCATTCCTCTACACCGTCCAATCCACCTCTGCTCTGCACCCCCTGATCCCCCTCTCCTGCACCCTTCATCTCTCTGCAGCCCCCTCTGCAGTCAGTACTGTGAGGAGCACCAGAGCAGGTAGGTGACACTGTATATGAAGTACCTACATATGTATCGGATATCATTGTGCAGGGTGTTGTGTAATAAAGGATTGTTGCTGTGAAACCTCTAGAGCCTGCAGAATAACAATACAGGTTAACCCTCTGAGTTCTGAATTTGCTGCATTCCAAAATATTTTTAATATAATTCAGAGATCTCTGATCTGTAGGATCTGTGGGCTGCCAGTATGACCACTGAGGGCTTCTTCCTGATGGGGGCGCTACATCCAGGTGTAGTATTATCTACACAGGTGCCGGGCTTCTTGGGAGGTTTTAAGTTTAAATTGGAGCATTTGGACCCTCAATCTTCATCTCCTCACCCAACTGACCCCAACCATGGATGGAGGGGGGAAGAGCTGCAGTCTCCGCCAATACTTTCTGCAGAACATTATTATTGTGCCCACCTGACAGACAATGAACAATGAGAGAGGGGGGTTAACTATGGAGGATTAGAAAGACTTCCAATGGATGCTGTGAGAACTTTTATAGCAGCTCTCCCCCTGACAATACCTTCATCTGCTTTCTCTCCAGAAGGACGGCACCATCATGTTTTTTCAGGCATCATCTGGGGTCACCATCTACTTCCTGCACTGGGATGCAGCCTATAAATCCCGGTGCTCTCTGCTTGTTCTAACTACTCCCTATCTCTATGTGTGCTACAGGACACCTTATTCTGTGTTACGTAGAGTGGGAGGTGTTCTGTAGTCCTGTACTAAGCTGACAACGCTACTTCTTCATAGATACAGTACAGTAAGTGACCGTTGTCAACCTAAAGCAGGAAATGTGTTACAGGCAGGATCACCAGGTGAAAACACTGGAAAATGAATGCACCCCACAGTCGAGTTCCTGACCATCTCCAAAATGATGCCCATATCGCACAGCCAATCATATTTCATCTAGTGAGAGTTCCCATTGGTTTGGGTGTGTAAATGCGGGGTGCAGTCTTGCAGCAGGTAGTGGGTGTGTCTCTGCATAGATCTGGGTGTCACCTGTATATATCTTTCCCTGTGGTCACACATAATATGATTGGTATATTGCACTCCCTGCATGTGGGAGACGCATTTACCACTCAGCTCAGATGCTAAAATTAGATTGTGAGCTGCTAGGACTTTGAACTGTTGTCTGTTTATAGGAAGTGGAAGGCGAGGAGGTGAGAATCGCAGGCCTGGCTCCTGATAATTCAAGCCTCCTGTGCACTACAAGCCCCAGCCAGCCCAGATTACCAACTGTGCACCAGGTGAGTCCTCATTTTACTAAGGTGGGGATGGAAAAGTTTTCTGGGATTTCTGAAGGTGTAACACAGATGAGGTTCATGTAAAATCCAACATGTTATAAAACTTTCTCCTGCAGAGGTCTGTAACCATATATGTACCTGGGGGGCAGACAGGTCAGCTCATTACATACTCAGGCTCGGCTTCCTCCTTTGCAGCACGGCACAGTGGTTGTGCTTTACTGCCCCTTCTCACAATGTAATTTGATGAGTCGTCCGACACACTGAGAATAAAAGAGTGCTGAAGAGAGCATGAAAGAGAGCAGGTTCTCTGATTGGTTGTCTGCACCAACTGTTCTTTGTAACTGACCAATACTGCGGTTTTCTTGGTTTATTGTAGAAGCATGAGGGTTGTAGCCTGGACCCCTGCACATCCACCGGGCCCTAGACTCCTGAGGACCAAACCTTTTATGTTCTTCATCTTAATGTATTTGTGATTTGTTCTATATATTAATTACTTCTCATGTACATCGTAGACAGTGGCCACCTCATGTGTCGTGTCTACTACTGGAGGTCCTTATGCAATGTGTCTGCTGCTGGAGGGCCTAATAGTCCATGTATTGTAACTACTGCTGGATGACCACGTGGTCCATGTAATGTGTCTACTGCTGGAGTTCTTCATACCCCATGTTATGTGTCTACTGTTAGAGGTCCTCATTGTCTGTGTAACAAGTCTACTGATGGAGGTCCTCATGGTCCATG
>NC_092869.1:43404735-43436298 GCF_032062135.1 Pyxicephalus adspersus | reverse complement strand
TGGAGGTCCTCATGGTCCATGTTATGTGTCTACTGCTGGAGGTCCTCATGGTTTATGTAACATGTCTACTGATGGGGTCTTCATGTTTTGCCTTCCCATTACTTGTTCTGGGTTTCCTATAACAGTAGGTGTTCTCTGTCAGGGTTTAGCTGTTGGACTGATTCTCCTTGATGAAGATTGGTTATTTGGGTAAATATGGTTTGGTTGTGCTGGAGAAGGGAGCCAAGACCCGCTAAAGTTCATACAATTCACCCTTTAGGATCTCTCCAATTCCTCCAGTACAAGCTTTGTTCAACAGTACCAAGCCCAAATGAAGAAGGAACCCTTAAACCCCTGAAACGTGCTGGCATTTTATGATCTAGGAACCTGTTGAGAAGTACAACCTGTTGTCCATATTTTCTGTTTTTGGCTCTTTGCTTTCCTCACTCCTAATTCTTGTATCAGGCCGTTACCACAACACCCCCCCCCCCCCCCAGTATTGGGTCCTAAAATTAGTTTTTCTCTCATCTCTGAGTTTATTGAAGGGTTAATACGCAGGTCATGTATGCACAAGCCGGGTGAGACAGACGTGTGTATGTTTTGAGTCAGAGTGTAAAAACTTTTCTCTAATAAGTGGTTATGAGATGAGGTGAGTCACAGTAAAAACCGCGGCGTCGGGACAGATGCGCCTGTACATGACTTTATCCCAGGAGAGTAAAAAAACAACCACCAATATCATCCTTTGAGATTTACCTGTATTCCTCCTTCATTGTTTGTACATCTGATGGTGGTCGGTTCTGTCACACGCAGGCTCAGCTCTGGTGACGTGTTCACTGATTAACACAAACTATGAGGTCCTTGTGGCTTCGGGGACCCAATTACTTGTGTGTCCTACAGCATTAAAAGCCGTACTTGAGTGACACTCAGTGACTTTGTCCAGGCTTAGATAATTTCATCAATCTGCTGCAGGCAGGGGAAGAATTTCCTCAGTCTCCTTTCCCCTGTGATCAGACTGCAACATTGTAACTTTATAGCCAATCTCAGTCCAGAAAGTAGATGGTGACTCCGGATGATTCCTGAGCAAGGATGCGTTGTATTTCTCATCATCCCCAACAATAGCATTAGATGATGGTGTTGGAGCATCTTGGGTATGGCTTTGTTTCTGATGGCACCACCATAGAATGGGCACCTAGCACCCCAGATAGGTGCATCCCCCCCCCCCCCCCTCCGTACAATTGTGATGTGTCTGACCCCCCATGTGTGGGTCCCCTGTATTGTCCTGATGATTTCTGCACTATATGTGGGTCAGGAGCCTTGTTACGCCTCGATTCATCCAGCACAGAGAAGGTTAATGATGGCACCTCACCATCCGCCCTGCGGCTCACTAAACTTTCCAATTAGAGCCAGGATGAAAGACATTTGGATTTGTGAAGTTGCTGGATCTCTTCGGTTCCATGGAAACTGCTTGCACTGAGATGAGGGCTGCCAACTGAGAAAAAAAAAAGCTTTGAAGAGAGAAACAATCAGTGGAAACCTGGAGAGTGGCGAGGGCACCGGCCAATAATCCCCAAATAGGGCCCGCAATTACCCCATACCCATTGAGCTCCCTGCCCGTCCCTTTGGCCCACAATTTCCACGCACAATCTGATTATCAATTTTTTGTAGCAACTGCTTGCTATTGTCTTTTTTTTTTGTTGATAGTTCAATTACCCCACAGACACAGAGTACAACGCATGGCCCTTGTGTGATGGAAGTCACAGATACAGTCCCTATGTGATGGAGAAATCTCATAAAATAAGCTCCGCAGACTGAGCCTAATTTACCTCCATTTGTGTCTCACCCCTTCCCCTTCCCAGACACTGCAGATCACAATGGGAGGGGTTCTGTGCTGTCAATCTAGAAAGCAGTGGGTGTGGCTAGGTGCTGATTGACAAGCTATAAGTCATACAACAATGCTGATAGCCACGCCCCCTACATCACAGCTCTCATCAGAGTAGCAACGCTGCCACCAAGTCCAGGAGCAGTGCAGCACCATCGGAGTGAGCTACATAAAGAGGACTTCAATGGCAGGATCAACAGATGTTTTTTGGGGCCTTGTAGAGACGATGCTGGACCTCCTCCTGCTAGAAAATGTGGCAATATATATGACTTGCTGCAGCTTCTATTGTACATTGTGAGAAGCTCCTCATGGGAGCTGACAATCCAATGTCCCCCCCCCCCCAGTGACCCCAGGGCTGCAGGGCCACAATGCCTGGGTTATGGTCAAACTTGGTGCATTGGACAGCTCACTTACCCCAGGGCCCAGACAAGTGCATCTTGTTGAGCGCCTTTAGGGTGTATGTGTGGTTAGCTGGTGGTGTTGCTGGGACTTGTAGTTTCCCATCCAATATCTCGAAGCTGATATTATTCAAGGTAAATTTTTTCAGGTATATCTCCCAGCATGCAGCACAGGAACCGAGTGAGGGGGATCAGGAAGATTGGAATAGAGAATATTCTTCTATCTGTCATCCACCCACACACATCAAATTCCCCCCATCTCACCCTCCTCCATTCACCGACAGAAGTGAACCTGCGAATCACCTCCCTCCACATCTCCATCCAACAGCCCTGTGCTAAGGTGAGAGGGGCCTAAAATCTGCCCCAGGGGTAGAAGGGGTAATATAGGGGACAGCAAGACTTCACCCTGCACTCCAACATCACTGGAAAAGAAATGATTTCTAGATTGTTCTAGAGATCTGCAGAACATTGCACCCTCCTATCTCCCCCTGACTGATACATATTGTATATTCTGCAGATTATTCCATCACTGACCCCTCTAGAGATCTGCAGAACATTGCACCCTCCCATCCCCCCTGACAGATACATATTGTATATTCTGCAGATTATTCCATCACTGACCCCTCTGGAGATCTGCAGAACATTGCATGCTCCCATCTCCCCCCTGACAGATACATATTAATATATGCTCTGTGGTATGTACCCGGTGTGCAGAATTTGCGGACTGTTTCGTATCCTGAGGATTGATGCTTGCAATCTGATAAAGCTGTGATGGGATCCACAATATATAATAATTACAGAGGAGGATGTAGTGGCTGCAGAATGTTGCGCCTGACTGTGTTGATTTAATGTATACCCTGTACCTTTATAATGTTTCCATTTTTTTCTGTTTAGCCCAGTTTCTATCTTTCAGTGTATTTGGTGTCACATCTCACGGTATTTCATTCTCTTAAACAATAAGTTGCAAATTTTCTCCCCTGGAGGTCTCTTTCATTACCAGCACTTCCTCTGCAGGGTGACAACGCTGAGCCTTGGACTTAGCGGAGTTGTCACCTACATATTAGCTTTGGTGAAGTTTAATAAAGCCCTACACTCAAGATAGAATGCAGAGGGCAGGTAGGGCCTTGATCGCCCCAATGTTATTATTCTTAAACTGGATTTATATAGCGCCAACATATTACGCAGCACTGTACATTAAATAGGGGTTACAAATGACAGACAAATACAGACAGTGGCACAGGAAGAGAGGACCCTGCCCCGAAGAGCTTACAATCTAGAATGTTCTGCATGGATAGGAATGTAAGGGTAACTGACATGTGTTTGGTCAATGGATTGTGCTGGGAGCAGACCTGAGGGCCCTTATTGGAGACACATTGGCGTAGGAGAGGCGCCAGGCCTGGGGCATTCAATGTGTGTATGAGCTCTTAGTACATAGCTCCTGCAAACATAGAATTGTGTACACAGTGCTATCTGGGAGAGAAAAATACACAGAGCTCCACCCGGCTTCCCGGAACCAGGAGTGACTAGCACCCAAATTCAGAGGAGGGACTCCTAGAAAATGATATGAAAAAGTCTGCACCAGCTGAGAATAATCATTATTAGTTATTTATTAAACCCCAATGGACATCATTGCAGAAGCAGCATGGTTACCCATCACAGGCAGTGCAGCCTCTCCAGAATTGGGGTTTCTGTACAGAGGGGTGAAGTGTTATTGGGGTGCCCAGGGTGTAGAGTTATTGGGGTGCCCAGGATGTAGTGTAATGCGGTGCCCAGGGTGCAGTGTAATTGGGGTGCCTGGGGTGCAGTGTATTGGGGTGCCTAGGGTGCAGTGTATTAGAGTGCAGTGTTATTGGGGTGCCCAGGGTGCAGTGTATTAGAGTGCAGTGGTATTGGGGTGCCCAGGGTGCAGTGTTATTGGGGTGCTTAGGGTGCAGTGGTATTGGGGTGCCCAGGGTGCAGTGTTATTGGGGTGCCTAGGGTGTAGTGTATTGGGGTGCCTAGGGTGTAGTGTATTGGGGTGCCCAGTGCAGTGTTCCCCATTGTAATATGGCAGAGGTCATGTGCTTGGAGTAAAGGTAGAACCCCCCCCTGGGAGATTTCAGCACCCGGTACAGAACAGAAGTATAAACCTGCAATCATTCAGCTGAATCCTCACCTCGGTGATGTGTGATTGGGAGGTGAAACATTAATAAAAGACTGATCCTTGTTGCTTATTTGTGAATATTGGGAGCTGCCTGCGGTGTGATGTCATGTTATCTCATGCATGTGTGGATGAAAGTCTGGGTGTCTCAGGAGGGAGGGAGGGTGAGACGGAGCCGCCTGGCTAAAGATGACCTCAATGAGTTCAAACTGAAGAGAGGAGAATGAAAGAAACAAGATCAATAGAAAGAGAATTTTCCATCAAATCATCCAAGACTGAGATTGGGGGAAAACTCCATACTTGTGTCACCAGGTATATGGGAGTGCAGAGAGGAGTTCAGTGCTCTTTTTATTTCCATTTACTGTATATAGGAATATGGAGAGGAGCACTGAACTACTTCTATCACCATGTATAAAGGAGTGTGGGGAGGAGCGCAATGCTATTTCTATCACTAGGGATATAGGAATAGGGAGAAGAGTATGGAAATTACTTCTATCACCATGTATGTAGGAGTACGGAGAAGAGCGTGGTGTTGCTTTAATCACCATGTACATAGAAGTCTGTATATAGGTGTGCGAAGAGGAGCACTCTACTAGGAGTACTACTTTATTAACTAGGTAATTAGTAATGCATAGAGGAGTGTGAAGAGGAATGCAGAACTACTTCTATCACTATGTATAAAGGAATGGAGAGGAGTGTGGAATTACTTCTATCCCCATATAAATAGGAATACAGAGAAGAGTGCAGTGCTATTTCTATCACCATTTATAAAGGGATAAGGAGAGGAGCATGGAATTACATCTATACCCATGTATGTAGGAGTGTGGAGAGAAATGCAGTGCTACTTCTATTATTATTTATTTAGGAATATGGAGAGGAGTGCAGTGCTATTTCTATCACCTTTTATATAGGAATAAGGAGAGGAGCGTGGAACTACTTCTATCACCATGTATGTAGGAGTACGGAGAGGAGCGTGGTGTTACTTTAATCATCATGTACATAGAAGTGTGGAGAGGAGTTCTATCCCTATGTATATAGGTGTGTGAAGAGGAGCACTCTGTACTACTTTAATAACTATGTAGTTAGTAATGCATAGAGGAGTGTGGTTCTACTTCTACCACCAGGTACATAGACATGTGAAGAGGAGTACAGAACTACTTCTATCACCATGTATATAGGAATTTAGAAGAGTGTAATATTACTTCTATCACCATGTATATGGGAGTGCAGAGAGGAGCGTGGAATTACTTCTATAACCATGTATATAAGAATATGGAAAGGAGTGCAATGCTACTTGTTTCACTAGATGAATAGGAGTGCAGAGAGGAGTGTGTCTCTATTTCCATCACTAGGTATATAGCTGATTGGAAAGGAGCGCAGTTTTACATCTAGTGCTAAGTATTTGGGAGTGTGGAGAGGAGTACAAGGTGCCAGGTAAATCAGGTTGTTGCACACAATTCCTTCTTCCATTGGTCCAGCCTCACTAAGGTGACCTGTGATTGGTTTTCAGTTGATATTTCTCCTCGTACTGTTTTACTCTTTTCATCCATGGCACCATTCACCCTGGGGGGTCAGCATGAGCCAGGCCTGATTGAGTGAATATACACAGTATATATATATGTAGCCTGACCTGAGGACAGCACATGATATATTTTATAGATCAGGAGATTCTGTTCTCCACAGTAAACATTTATTCTTACGCATTCCGTGCTCTCAGCTGTGTTGGCATTTACAGTCAATATCTACTGTGTCAATACGAAGCGGCTGAGCGCAGTGCTGAGGCCTGGCTGCCAATACAGCGGGCCCTGGGGTCCCCATCTCCACCTCCGCATACACTACCCTCAGCTTTAGATGTAAAGGTTAGATGCTCCCTGGGGCAGAGCCGCGGGGGGTGTGGAGGTATTATGCCCATCTCACGAGGCGTCTGTCCTAATCTATGTAAATTCCACAGAAGAGCCCAGAGATTCTCTGGATCAAATATCTTCCCTGTGATAAGAATTGTTCTCTGCTACAAGTTACAAAAGCTGACTGTACATGAATGGTGCCAATCTGCCGCTTTATCATATCAGTGCCACACAAACCACAACAGCAACCAAAGAGTTATTAACCTTGCAGGTTTACGGCTTGAAATGAATCTGGGGTCAGGCTGTGGTCATTCACATACAGATTAATAACAAGAAGTGAATATGTTTTAAATCAATCCCTCAGTCACTTCCGTAGCTGCAGGGACTGTGGAGCAATTCATTCTCAAAGTTTACAGCAGAAGCACTGAGGTTGTTCTTTCTGAGCTAGCTCTTCACCGCCCTTCCAACCGTGACTTGGCATCCCAGCTCGCTTGGACCCACGCTACCAGTAATGACTCAATAAGACAGAGAACCCTGTTCCCCCCTCCCAGCAGTGACTTAAAAGTCAAGCTCATTTCTTATCCATAGCTCAGCAGCTCAGCTCACCCTACTTTTGGCTCCCAGCAGTGTATCATCTGGTTACCCGTCCCTGCCCCCTCCCCACAACAGTTCTACCCTCTACCAGTGCCATTCTCTATTATCCAGCAAAATTAACCTTTGCATCCCCAGTATCCATCCTGAACGTTGGCACCCAGCCTATAGGAAGCTTGTATTGTATTTTGTTTTATGACCACTAATCTCAGATCTTCTTCCTCCCATCCTTCCAGTTTCCGTCCTCTCACCATGACCAAGGCCACAAGATGACACAATGACGTCGTTGGCCAGTGTTGTCGCCACCCAGAAGTCTCAGTGGGTGTCCTTTAATGATGATGACGTATTAGAAGGTAAGGTCATTCCCATCATTGCAGAAATTAAAATGTTTCCTCTGAACTTTTGTAAAAATCTGGAGATTTTCATACATTTGAGCTGCTTTCATACAAAGTCTTTCTCCCAGCCATTTTCCCATGTTGTGTTCTCCTCCCTATGATGGCTTCCTGTGAGATGGACAATTTATCTGCTTTGTAGATGATGATAAGAAGGGCCAATCGAGCCTCCCATCCCTGGGGAAGAAGACAGCTGCAGAGAGGCAGAGTGGAGATTCCTCGGGGGAGGGTCAATCCCACCAGGACCAATCCGATGGAGTGGGAGGAGGGGCAAAGCCTCTGAAGACCGAGGCCTTGTCCTGGGTTCACTTTGAGGAGACTCCCAATCCGACTTCACCGGCGACAAGTAAGACAGGTAATGGGGTCAGTGTTGGGGGAGGAACTCTGTCAGGTGCAATGGATTGTATGCTGAGAAATGGGTTTTGTTTTCATGCAAATTTAAATCATCTGCACTGCTCAACCCCCACAAATCCACACTGCCCAATCCAATCACCATGAACCCACACTGTCCAATCTAGCCACTGCAAATCCCCACAGCCCAACCACCTCATATTCACATTGCCCAGTCCAATCACCACGTATCCACACTACCCAACTACCAGTTATCCACACTGCCCAACCCAATCACCATGTAGTCACACTGCCAGACTACCACTTATTCACAACGCCCAACCACCACGTAGTCACACTGCCTAGCTACCGCTCATCCATACTGCACAACTCAACCACCGTGTATCCACACTGCTTAACCCAACCACCACTTATCCAAATTGCCCAACCCAACTACTGTGTATCCCCACTGCCCAACCCAAGCACCATAGATCCACACTGCCCCCCCAACAACCATGTATTCACACCACCCAATCCAACGACCCCGTATCCCCACTGCTCAACCCAACCACCGTGTATCCACACTGCCCACCCCAAGCCACATATATCCACACTGCCCAACCCAACCACCACTTATCCAAATTGCCCAACCCAACTACCTTGTATCCACACTGCCCAACCCAAGCACCACTTATCCGAATTGCCCAACCCAACTACCAAGTATCCCCACTGCCCAACCCAGGCACCATAGATCCACACTGCCCAACCACCAAATGTCCACACTGCCCAATCCAACAACCGCGTATTTACACTACCCAATCTAACCTCCCGTATCCCCACTGCTCAACCCAACCACCGGAGATCCACACTGTCAAATCCAACCACTGTGGATCCCCACTCCCCAACCCAACCACCACGTATCCACACTGCCCAACCCACCCACCATGAGTATGCACTGCCCAGCTCATCCACCTCAAATCCACACTGCCCAATTCAACCCAACCATAACGTATCCACATTGCTCAACCCAACCAATGTATATCCACACTACCCAATCACAGTGTATCTGTACTGCCCAACCCATCCTCATATACCCACACTGCCCTGGCCACCCATCCTCCTGCCTTCTGCCTATCATTATAGTGGGGAAGGAAGCAGAAGTTGCACACACACAGGGCATAAACAACCCACCAAATTATGTGGCCATCCATACAGATCTATGGAGAATTATAATCTCAGGATTGGTGGTGGTTGTCGCAAGGTTTTGTAGATTTCCAGTAAAGTGATCAGGGTGCTCACTTCCAGACTAAAGATAATTGTTAAAAGTGAGAATTCTTTCTGAAAAATTATTGCGTATTGCGATCTGATTATTATGACCAATCACGTCATCCGAAACACTGCCAGGAAATTACATTGTAGATAAAAATGCTGCTTTATAGTTATTGTGTGCCGATGGCAGACCGATAGAAACATATAAATATCCCTGGCTGTAATCTCCCTGCATGTTATTACCTCGTGCTAAAGGAACTTCATATATCTGCACCGCACCGTGCTCATTCCCCCCTCTCCCTACTGGTCACAAGAATAAAGCTGAACACCATGCAAACAGTAAAGTACACCACTGAAATACATAAATAGGAGCTGTATTCCTGTCCATCCAGATCTGAGATTTAGCCTAAATTAATCCAGCCCAAACATGTGACTGGACAGTGAAAGAAGCAGCAGCAGGCGGAGAAACTCATCTCTTTGATCTCCCTACCTGTCAGCATGCTTCTTGTCAGAACATGTAAATGCAGGACACCTGATTGGCCTCAGGTATTGCCCCTTTCTCTCCTAGTTGCTCCGAGGTAGGGATAATTTTGCACCGACTATACGGAAATGATGTAAAGGAATTTCCTCTGTGACATTTTTGTACATTAGGATCCCCATTGAGAACCTCAGATTGGCGTTCCCCTGGTCGCAGCCCATGCAGGCGCACTGCATTGCAATCCCAAAGCAGCTCAGAGGCCAACTATGAAGACAGCAGTGCCAGTCCTGGACCCCCAAACACAGACCTGTCCACCGCCTACAGCGAGGATATCGCCAGCGAAGACGCTTCGGGGACGGGCTCTGCAGGTAAGTGACTAACCGCACAGTACCAGAACAGAATCTTCTACAAATCCCAGCATGATTCATCCATCATAACTGGAGTGCACAGACCTCCACACATCAAGTGGAATCATCAGATGCAATCTACATTGTATATCTATGGTACATTGTATACGTGAAATGCAGAAAATCCATACATAATCCAATTTGATTGTACAATCTGCTTATGGGTCTACCAATGTACTACCAGAGCCTTCCAGGGTATAAATTGGACCTATAGCTTTGTAGACTTTGCATACTATGGCGCCAGACACGAGCAGCCCATGCCTTGTTTGTGTACAAGGACAGAGGTGGCAGTTGATAGTGATGCAGTCATATGCTATAAGGCAGACAATTGTCATTGTTAAGGAATTAGCCCTCTTCCTTGTGGAGTATTTACACAATTATCGCTCTGATTGCACAGCCCAGAATTCTTGAATACGCTGCAACAATCATATCTTTTTTTTCATTGTCTCCGCCTAAAAAAATGGACAAGCCTTAGCAGCACATCATATATATGAACTGGCACTACCTAAAATAATGGCTAACTCGTATGCATGCGTTGCTGTACATGCATGGGTGCAGCACTCGTTTGTGATCATTTCCAGCGCCTGTACCCAGCTTTAGGGTGACTGTCCCAATTGCCCCTCAATTCTGCCCCTCCTGTATACTACCACTTATCCCATATCCTGGTATCTGTTTTACTTTCCTGTGCTATGACAATCATTTTCTAAAAGGCAGGACAGTCTGATAGGTTGAACATTTCCATAGAAATATTTCCATGTTCTGCCAGGTGGGGCATCTTGGCAGGGTTAGTCAGAACACCGGGCATGGCATACGGGTGTGGCCCTTTGGAGTCTCAGCCAGTGATTGTCAGTAGAATTTTGTTGTTTCTGGGCTGTGATATAATTTCTATTCCTAGAGATATGTTTTCCCTGTTGAGGGTTGTTTTGTCCCCAGTTCCCCTTGTTGAGGGTTGTTTAATTTCCAGGGCCCCTTGTTGAGGGTTGGTTTATCCCCGGCGCCCCCTGTTGAGGATTGTTTTATCTCCGGTGGCCCCTGTTGAGGGTTGTTTTATTTCCAGTGCCCCTTGCTGAGAGTTGTTTTATCTCCTGTGCCCCTAGTTGAGGTTTGTTTTATCTCCTGTGCCCCTTGTTGAGGATTGTTTTATCTCCAGTGCCCCTTGTTGGGGGTTGTTTTATCTCTGGTGCCCCTTGTTGAGGGTTGTTTTGTCCCCTGTGCCCATTGTTGGGGGTTTTTTTATCCCCAGTGCCCCTTGTTGAGGGTAGTTTTATCCCCCCTGTCCCTTCTGTTGGGGGTTGTTTTATCTCTGGTGCCCCCTGTTGAGTGTTGTTTTATCTCCCGTGCCCCCTGAAGTGTTTACAAGGATTGTCTGCCCCCTGTAGGTGGTGTTGGTGCTTTCCATACTACGCCCCAGTGTTTGGACACAACCGGGAACAACAATCATTGTTCATCTATTGTATGTTCCAAACATTCTGAGGAGTCAGAGGACCCCCTGGCGGGTATCTGGTACCCATGGCAAAAGCTGAGTTTCAGTTGTTCCATTGTCCGGGGACTTACAGGGCCAATGGTGCCCCCCTTTCCTGATTTGGTGGGGGCCGTTCTGGGCATGGCGTGGCAGGGGCAGTGGGGAGGAGGCAGTTTCCTGGGTGATGGCCCTGTCCCACCAGCAATGTGTTATGTCAGGTCTACACAGAGGCATCCAGCTGGATCTGACTGAAATCCTCCGCTACGCTGAGTGAACCCGCTGTCAGGATAGCCAATAGAGCAATGCATTCTGGGAAATTCGTGACTGTGCCAGCAGGATTTCAGGTCACTTTGTCATCTTTTATTAGAGAAGTAATGTTGACAATGCCTGCGATGGTGGAAAAAATCTTTCTTACTGGCTGCATGCGTGTGAAATGCGCCACTGCATGAAACTTACAGTAACAGACAACAGCTTGGCGTAAACTCTACAACAATTTATGAATCCCTTAGGCTACGTACACACGTGCAATAATTATCATTAGAAAACGAACGATTGGAACACTGGAGAAAGTTGGGGCCCCTAGTAATTGCCAAGGTTATCCCACCCTGAAAGCGTCCCTAAATAGAGCCAGTGTGGGGCGCCACTTTCACCCTGGTTCATCAAAACATGGGGCACTTCTGTACCCCCCATCTCCCAACATGCAGTGCTGTGTAGTACCCGCCTCCTGGAGGAGGGTTGGGTCGATTGGATTTAGTTTTTACTTCAATGAAATTTCAACAGCTCCTGGGGTATATTGGGGTACATACATGGGGGAATTCCAAAAAAAGTCACCCTTTTAGCCGCATTCATTGAAGTTGACGATTGGAAATGGTTTTTGGGAGTGCCGGGAGCTTTAAATATCTCCTGGGGGGTCACAGAATCTCCTTTCAATTGTCCTGAATCTGAGCCCGGAAATAATTCCTCATTTACAGAATAGGGACCATTTATCAAATCATCCATCGATCACTATGAGAATTCTGACATTGTGATCACAAAACAAAGCTGTAGGGTTTTATAACACATTTTGACTTTTCAGACCACATGGTGAAATTTAAGGCTGGTTTAGGAAACTTCAGCTGCAAAATCAGTTTTCTCCGGAATCCTTCTATTTATCCTAATGCCGAGGCTCCGTCCAGTAATGACTTTCAGAAGTTGGTATTTGCATAACAGTGTATTCTGTGGTCTCCTGGGGTGAATGGAAGCCATAGACAATGAAATGGGTATTATGTAGAGGACACCTGCCTAGCTAGTTCATGCAAAGTTTAGCCGAAACTGCTGAATTTAACTTTGTAAAATGAAAAAATAAAAAGTAAAAATATATAAAAGAGTATTTTGGAGGTGACACATTTGACCGGTGTCACTTTGGGGTCTCGGGAACGTTGTGCTGGGTGTGATAAGTGCTAACCCAGCTGTGTGCACTGTGTAGGGGGAGAGGGGTCTGGGGTGGGGGTGGGTCTCCTGCGGGTGAGGGGTCAGAGACCTCTATAGCACTGTACTGGGAGGGGGAGGACTCAAGGGGTCTGCAACCCAACAATCACTTTGTGGATTCTCACACTGCAGACATCCCAGAGCAGAGAGAAGCCATGAGATTCCGAGCAGGTAATACAATGTATCAATATCATATCCTGGGCTGATATATGGTCACAGGGGATTCTATGTATCAAATATATACTGATGGGCAGTATCTGCTAACACTGAGTGTGGGAAAAAACAATCAGAGGCTGGACAAATCCAAATCTGATTTCAAGGGGTCTCCGCATACTATTGCCTGTGATTGGAGATTTATTGGAGTCTTGGCGATTTCCACATGTGAATAAATGTAGATGTATTTGCCGCTCACTGGGAGACTGGTGATATCACTGCTGCAGGATATACTGTTAGAAATCAGGACAGTTGTGATGTCATTTTTGCAGGATACATTGTGATACATATTGTGATACATATTGTGATATATATTGTGATACATTGTTGCTGTAGAATATGCTGTCATATAACAGCAGGGTGATGATGTCATTGCTGTATCATACACATATTGGGGGACCAGTGATGTCACTGCTGCAGGATACATTTTGATACATACTGTGATATCATTGCTGCTGTGGAATTTGCTGTCATATAACAGCAGGGTGATGATGTCATTGCTGTATCATACACATATTGGGGGACCAGTGATGTCACTGCTGCAGAATATACTGTAACTTATCAGAAAGTTGTGATGTCATTCTTGCAGGACACATTGTGATACATATTGGGATATCATTGTTCATGTAGAATATGCTGTCATATATCAGCAGGGTGATGATGTTGTTGAAGGATATGATGTCATATATCAGGACATATTGTGATGTCACTGCTGCAGGGTATACTGTCACTTATCAGAAGAGTTGTGATGTCACTTTTGCAGGATTCATTGTGATACATTGTTGCTGTAGAATATGCTGTCAAATATCAGCAGGGTGATGATGTTGTTGAAGGATATGATGTCATATATCATACCATATTGTGATGTCACTACTGTAGTATATATTGCAGTATACCCTGCAGATGTGACATCACTGCACCCTTTATATAACACACATGGTATTTTTCCTCACCATCCCCCTTTGGTGTTCCTGATTGATACTTTTGGCATATGCAGTGAATGTACGTGTGAATACGTGTTCTGTTTTTGCATCATACAATGAATCATGTAGTAATTCTATATCCTCTGGCTGTTTTCTGGAGAAAATCTGCAGACATTGTTTGGGTTTCCTCTGCGTTGTGCGATATGCTGGCACTGAGCTAGGAGTGTCAGTGAAGTGTCAGTGTTGTGTAGTGTGTACAGAGTGTGCTAAGTATACAACATATGTGTACACTGCAGTCTATGTGTTATCAGTGGGGTGATACTGTACGTAACCCCCCACCTCCATAGCTGTCCCTCTGTCTCCTTGTTGGGGTGGATCCATACAACTTTATAAAATGTTATATATTACTATTACAAAAGTGATATTTTGCACTAAATCTTCATCATGCTCTGAATTATTATCAGTTATATCAGTTATTGTGAAAATTGAAAATAAAGCAGACAAGGCTGTGAGGAAATCCCCTTTCTATGTAATCAATTACTTTTGTGTATTTATTTTGTATGATCCACATTACACGACTGATATAATAGTAAGTTTAGTAGTTGCTCTGCCTGATGCTCAGGGACTCTATGGGTAAAAGCTCCAATTACATTGCTCTTCCTGTTTTGGGTTGGTGCATGGCTGGACCAGAGAGCTCACACTCTAAATGCCCTGCTGATGCTTTTTCAGCTGTTTTTGTAGAGCAAACAAAGCCTTGTAATAGCCAGAGGTGTCAGGATTGGGCGGAGCCTAATGTTTATCACCTACCACCCACAGGTGTTACCCCCAGGCAGAGCTGCTTCCTCCAGTGACCTTTGATCTCCTCAGGTGTGCTCTGTCCTTTTTAATTTCTTGCATACACCTGTTAAATCTGATACCCGAAATTGTCATTTCACTTCAGGTGATAATGCAATTGTTTTGTCCGGAGTCATTGACCACAAATATTTCCAACATGCTGGAAAAAGTCTGCAGGGCCTTTTCACCCATCAGTGAATTTTCAGCTACAGGTGGAATCTGGAGAATTGTGTCACTGGCTGCAGTCTTATCCTTCCTGCCAACTCCATTGGGGAGATTCGGCATTACAATTCTTGTCTCTGTTCCCCTCACCTTGAGTTATTCTCACTCCTCCTCCTGCATTCTCAGTTATATGAAATGAACATTAAGCATGGCAGGTTGATCTGTTACTGTGTCTGTGTCAGGTGTGCAGACCCGAGGCGTAGAAATCTCATGACTTCATTATGTGATTTAACTTTCCATCACACATACACCATGATGTACAGATTTGGTGATCCTTGGAATTTCCTCCTCTTACCAAAATTTTCCCTGCTATTGTATTTAAATTTTGCACAAAGAAAAGTTGTGTCAGGCTCAGGAATATTGTAGCCACCATGGACAGAGGTTTCACTGAGATTGCTGAAGGATCTGCTGGCCCACGTGGGCCCAAGAACTAGCACTCTATGCGGCAGTGTCTTGGTGAAGCTGCGTCCTCCTCCGGCTCTCCCTGTTTAATTATTCAGTGCAGTCTGCTCCTTCCCACACACAAAGGCAGAGTCCTCCCCTGACTGACAGGCTTCTTGCACAGGCACGCACAATGCATACCTCTCCCCTCTCACACACAGCCTGGGGTGGCTCTGGCCGGCTCTCTGGCCCTCTCTTCTGTCGGCGATAGACACGACTTCCCCCCCATTCTGGGCTCGGTGGTGGACACTGGGGATTCTGACACTGGAGTGCCCCACTCTGCACTTGTTACCCAGGTAAGTGTTAACTTTTTATGTCTGGCCATTGTGCAATGAGGCATGAGGTGTATGTGCCGGAAAGGAGGGGGATTCTCCCACTGATTTGTGTTTCCAATAATCCTGTTAAAACTTCGGCCGCTTTGTGATTATTTCATAAATAGAAGGGGCAGCGATGGGCACTTCCCTTCTCTTCTCTCTCTCTGGAAATGTTGAAAAATCCTTTTGCAGCACCTGTTGGATCTCCGTTCTTTTTAAATGTATTATTTATTGAATATTGTTTTTTAATGTAAAGAGCTTGTTAGCTACAATGATAATAGGAAGAGACGTATCCTCCTCTGGGATCACAAAGGGCAGGATGGGCACCTGGACACGAGGCTACCACCAAAATCAGAGACCAGGCTGCCGCCATCATCATAGACCAAGTTGCCACCACTATTGGAGACCAGACTGCCATCACCATTGTGGATCAGTCTGGCACCACCATCAGGTGGCATGCTGTCTCCACCAACAGAGACCAAGCTGTCACTGCCATCACTGACCAGGCTGCTTCCATCATGGGAGACCAGGTTGCCACCACCATCGGAGGCCAGGCTGTCATTGCTATCACTGACCAGGCTGCCACCACCATCGGAGAATAGATTGCCACCACCATTGTGGACCAGGCTGGCACCCCTATCAGAAGGCATGCTGTCTCCACCATCAGAGACCAGGCTGCCAGTGCCATCATGGACCAGGCTGTCTCCACCATGGTAGACCAGGCTGCCATTTCCATAGTAGACCAGGCTGTCACCACCATGGGAGACCAGGCTGCCATCTCCATTGTAGATATGGATGCCTATACCATTAGAAACTAGGCTGACACCTTTATCAGAGGCCAAGCTACCACCACCAGGTGAGGCCAAGCTACCACCACCAGGTGAGACCAGGCTGCCGCCACCACATGACACTCAGAACAATGGCAGGTGATTGCCGATTGGTCTGTAAATTTTACCCCTTGGTTGGTATATATGGAGACTTTCATTGTTTTTATATATTTGTTGAACTTGATATACTTGCATCTTTTTTTCCAACCTGACTCACTTTATCACATGGTACAGCTTTTGTGTTTACATTTTGGGTTTCATTCCGGTGCTGTAAATCTTTGCCTCTCATTAGGATGGAATTTCATCTTCTCTCCGTTTTACGGACAATCAGATGAAGATTTAGGCTCTGAGAATTCGTTGCCATATGTTCACACAGTGTATGTAAAAATACATCAGAACTGCGAGCCATCTGGAGTCCAAAATGTTGTCATCGATTGCGGATCACATGTGTGTGTGGTGCCGACAACTGTGAGATCCGCAATAACAGCAAAGTGACGCAGAATAAGTTGTCGGTAGGTTGGTTCTCCCATTTCATAAGTGCCGCATTTATGGTTCACGGAAAGTGGGTGATGGGAAATCTGAAAAGTCAAACAGATTTCTCCATTTATGGTTTGCCAGCGTTCCCAGGACGTGCTTGGACTTGTAGTTCTTACACCATTATTGCCGATGGCCTACAATTGTGTCTGGGTTGTATAATCCTGCTACAAATGTGATAATAGAGCAATGTCCATTTCTGGCGGCCCTTGAATCGGCCCGTTGTTAGGGATCGGATGGCCTGTCAGACAGCCCGGAGTCTGGTTGAGCTCCAGGCCTTACATTCACCTGGCCTCACATTCACTAAGCCTCACATTCACTTCTCAAAAGAAAAACCTGTTCTGTCTGTTTAATCTGCACTGAGAGATTCTTAAAGGTGAAGCGCACCTGGACAAGACGTGCAGTGCCTTGTTTGCTGAAGGTGCAGCTAAGCTGGCGGCCATGAACACAATGCAGCTGGCATGTCACTGAACAGAGAAGAAAGTTTAAATCTTGTTCCTGTTTGCTGACTGGCAGATGGGGGTGTTGTGGATTTGTCTGGCCCCTCCCGCTTCTAATTTTCTTGCTGATCACATTTGTGATGGGTGGAAGAAATTCTCTGTAAGGTGCTGGGCAGAGATCAGAAAATGTTTGCTAATTTATATCAGTGATGAATAAATTAAATGTTACCCCCATTGGTGTCACCCAGGCCTGATACTTATCCAGCCGTCCAGGGTTGGGCAGAAGAGGCGTCAGCCTTGGGTGCAAAAAGGAAAAAACCTGCACCCTAAAATGGTGAAATTGTTCAGCCCTTTGGGGGGGGCACTTTGGCTTTTTCTTCCTTGCATTGCTTCCCAATGGTCAGCTGGCCACACACATTACATTGCATCTGATTGTACAATCTCAGCCAATATTTTAGGTCATGCACCTGCACTATGGGAGGGGGGGTTTCTTTACCCTAGCAGGCTGCCCCCCCCCCCCGATCTTTTGATGAACTATAGAGCAGACGGTATATTGTCTGGGAAATGCTAAGTCTGCAGGACATGAAACGTTTTCACGTTGTAACTTGTCTGCGGTTTATGAATGGTGACGGGGGGTGCAGCTTTATACAGAGTGGTGCACAGACATAACCGACCAATCAAAAGCAGCTTGCTTTTGGGGGGTCACCTGGTATCCCTGATATCTCCCCCACAGTCCCCAGGGTTGTCCTTATCTTATTCTCTGTTATTTAACCCTTTGCTGGCTGTATTTCCTCCAATGATGAGCGGTTGGCGTTTTGTCATTTACAACCTACTGCACTACAAATACCAGCATGTCCAGGGGGAATCCACAGTGATCTTTGCATCTGTTGTGAAACGCTTGGATCTACAAAACCCAACCAGTGGCATGCTGTGGAGGGACTACAAGTCTCAGCATGTTCATTCGATGCTTTTCATGGAACATCTAGCCTTGGTGCTGGAATCTGATTGGTGGTTGGAGGAAGTGGGAATTTTATGGGTGCTCTTGAAATAATATAACCCCTTGGGTCTGTCCAAGTATACATTGCTGGTGAGGTGGTGTTGGGGTTTGGACCCCTCGCAGGGGCAGTAGACGCTGTCTGCGGTCTGTGTGCCCCCAATTTCCCACACCAAGCTCACTATCTGTACCTCTTTTTCCTCCCCCTGTCCACAAGTGTGGTGACCCCAGGGAGATCTGTGCTCTATTTATACAGGCCTGTGACACCTTCCCGGGACCCTCACATGAGTGTGATAGGAGGGGCCCATGCACATAGCACCCCCATCCTTTAAAAACTGCCCCTCCGCCGGGTGCAATCCACAGCACAACCAAAACTTTTTTCAGTTCCTATATGGAATGTGGAGGGTTGGACCCGTCTGGCTTTATTGCTGTCTGTGTCCCCGCTGGAGAAATTTCCCCTCTTTTGTTTATTCTGGTGTCACTGTGCTTAAAAATCTAAACTTTATCATTGCTGTCCATGCCTCTGCTGAGATGATACATTCATCATTACCAGTTCAAAATCCAAAATGTTGCAGGTGTCACCCAAACAGGAGGTAAGTTATAATCTTCCATTTTGTAACACCTGTTCCAGTGACAGGGGAAATCTAGATTTACTTTCATTTCCCCTTGTATCTCTGAGACAGGAAGTAAAGGGAAATCTCCCCTTTGGGACAAAACATGACCATAGTTTTTAACCCTTCGATACCCCTTGTCTTAAGTCTTGGTGTTCCCAATGATGGAGACGGAAGCCGTAGGGTGGGGATTGGATGCCATAAAGTGCCATGGCACCAAGCCGTGCTATGGGGCACTCACAGCAGAGAAATGACAGTTGGAATTACGTTCGGTTTCCTATGTTTGCTGTTTTGTACATCTGGGTGAGGATAACAGGAAGATCGAATAGATTTGGCGGAAATGAACGTCTCCTGTCTGGCGTGGCACCAGATTGGCGTTGGCCATGGTGGACCCAGCCGGGGTATGGGAATAAATCGCCCTGACAAGCTGCTTCCTGATCTCTGCTCTGCATTGGTGTTGTGAATTGTTGGAATTCCTCTGGTGTGTGTGTGCTCTCTGCCTGTTGTTGTGTCTGCACCCCCCTGCCCAGTGCTCAGGGTTGTCTGGGGTATTCAAGGTTGGGAGGGGGTATTTGCTTTCACCCCAGAGGTCTGCACTTCAATCCAAACTGAAAATCCAGATTTGTCCTGGTAACCCCCATCTCTGATAGAGAGAAACATTCCATGATTGTGTCACGAGAACAGGAAGAGGTGTAAAATCTTCTGGTGGGGACACCTGCTCTTGTAACAAGAGGGGAATTCTTGCACATGGGAAAGATCCTCTCACTTCCAGTTGGGTTTTCAGGACAGGAAATGAAGGGAAATCTCCCATAGTGATGGAAATTTCCAGGGGCGGTTTATACAAGAAGGATAATGTTGGAAATTTTCGGTCACCTTGGTTGGGACAGATGTGGCAGCGCCAGTGGCTGGCCACCATTTGTATTTTGTTTACATCCGATAATCCATACATCGTTCTATGTATTTCTGGTGCGTACCCTCAGTCTGGCAATGATCCCACAATAATCCCCGCTGTCATCCACTTGGCAGGCCTGGTGATGATGATGTCATAGCCTGTGTGGTGATGTCACCGGTGGGGACGGGGTGTAGTCACAGCTGCGTTTCCTGCTCTGGGGGCTGTTTAATGTTCGCTGCGCCCAGACCCCCGGGGTAGAAGCCACCCATTAACCCCCTCACTGCTAGCAACACTGTGACCACAGACTGGAACTGCCTGCAATTCGTGATCTTCTGTGAGGGGCCCCAACTAGTTATATTTGGGGCCCAGACAGGGTGGCTATCATCCGGGTTGATGTGATAACCTGGAATGATTTCATGGAGTTCCCAATGATGGCACTCAGCTCTTTGTTTGTATTTTGTGTCACAGTGGGGACTACAACTCTCAGCATGCTGCAGCCCCAGGGCATGATTGTTCAATATTTCGAGCTGTGTGAGGATTGGTCCTGGATCTTGGACCCATTTTCAGAACACATTTACCAATTTCCGGTCTGTCACAGATGGGGCTCAGATGGGAAAAAAGTTTCTGTCATTTCTGATAACAAAGTATCTGTCTTATAATATTTCTCCTGTTATTACCATGAAACATATACAATGTATTACAACTCCTATTCAGTACAGAGCAGTCACAGCATGAATAGTGAAGCCTGGGCCATGTCAGCAGCTCCGGAGGAGGAGACATGTTTTATGTATGGAAGCAGTGGCCTCTTTGCAGAGATCCAACATAGCCCTTGATGAGTCTCAGCTAGAGCTGACCAATCAGCAGAGAGCATGACCTTTTCTGGTGGCAAGCAATAGATCACCGGCCAGGTGACAACCCCAGTATGAGGGGTTTGGGGGTTCTGGACAGAGGGGTTGCGGATCCTATGATGGGACAGAAGGGTTTCAGGGTCTTTCGGGGGGATGGACAGCTTGGTGGTCCTGCAAAGGGCAGAAGACGTTTGGGGTCCTGCAGAGGGACAGCTGGGCTTTCTGTGTGTCCCTGTCTTCTCCTCCGTCTGGATCCGGTGGGTCTGCCAGACTCTGGCATAGCTTGGATTCGGTCCCTGTGTTGCCATGGTAATGGGTGGCATTATTCCTGACTCTTTGTGTCTGTGAATTGTGAAGATGGGGGAAGGAGGAGGATCGGGTACAATGGGTGAGAGGGTATTGGGGGGGAACATCAGCGACCCCGGCCCAGGAAGATCAGAAGATCCCGCTCACCCCCCACCTATCTGCCTATCCGGCCTCACATAACTTTTAGGCTGCGTGTCACCGGAGGACAGAATGTTTGGGGTCATTGTGATCCCTCCATGAACAGATGGCACAATGTTGTCACCGGGTTGGCCTGTGTAAGGTCTTCCCAATCACCGGCTGTGTCAGGGACACATGTTACTTTGTTGTTTTTTGTGTCATTCATAATATATTGGAGCTCTGTAGAACTTTTCCTTTAACTTTTTTGTCACTGGACATTATAATATCTAATATGGCAGTGTGTGGTGCCCCTGGGCATTTTATTATTCTATATGACAGTGTATGGTGTCACCTGGCATTATACCATTCTATATGCTAATGTATGGTGTCACTGGGCATTATACCATTCAATATGGCGGTGTGGGGGTGTCACCGGGTATTATAATATTCTATATGGCAGTGTATGGTGTCACCAGGCATTATACAATTCTATATGGCTATGGTGTCACCAGGCATTATACTATTCTATATGGCAGTGTATGGTGTCGCTGGGCATTATACCATTCTATATGGCAGTGTATGGTGTCACCAGGTATTATACTATCCTATATGGTAGTGTATGGTGTCACCAGGCATTATACTATTCTATATGGTAGTGTATGGTGTCGCTGGGCATTATACCATTCTATATGGCAGTGTATGGTGTCGCTGGGCATTATACTATTCTATATGGTAGTGTATGGTGTCACCGGGCATTTTTACTATTCTATATGGCAGTGTATGGTGTCGCTGGGCATTATACCATTCTATATGGCAGTGTATGGTGTCACCAGGCATTATACTAATATTTATGGCAGTGTATGGTGTCACCAGGCATTATACTATTCTATATAGCAGTGTATGGTGTCACCGGGCATTATACTATTCCTTTTTATATATATGATATACTATACTTTTCCCTGGCTGTACGTTCAGTTTTGTTCTTCCTTCCTGCTGATGGAAGCCTCCCGTCTATAATACGGACCTCCTGCTCCCCCCAGATGGATGGATATTTCTGGGCTCAGCTCACACATGGTTTGCTGGCTGTGGTTGTGTCATCTGATTTCTCTGTTTTTGGAAAGTTGCAGAGCCAAGTCAGCCCTCCCAAGCAAAACACCTCACATCCATGGGGCGAGATAATGACTGAACCGCCTATAACTTCATGAGATTATCCTAAACTCTGCCCTTCCTCCACCTGTCACCACATAGGTCACTTCTCTGTGTGCGGCAACAGGGCCTCTTTATTGGGTCACGGATAAACTATGGCCCCGGGGCCCGCCTCTGCCATAATACTAGGCCAGCCTGGGAGGGTCCTGATTTTCTCAGCCAGAGGATACAGAAGTTAAACTTCACTTTCCAGAGAACTTGTTATAGTGGATCCAGGCCAATGTCTATTTCACGTCATTGGAGCCCCCTCTTTGCCTTCTCTGTATGTACACCCTGAATGTATATGAGTGTGTGGGTGCAAAGTCTGAAAATGTCCTTCTATGCTCTCACTTTGTACAGCGCTACTGTCGATGTTGGAGATACAAATCAAGAACAATTTTAGGAGAAGTCATTGTAACATTTTGGGTCTATTTATAAATCAATCAATCAATTAGACACTGAAACATTACCTGGTCTTCAGGTCCATGTGTTTCAATGGCAGTAAATAATCCCCCTCCAGGGAATGTTTCAGTGAATATCAGATTCACTGCTTTATAAATAGACCCCTTGTGTTTTGTTGTCACTTAGATTTTACATTTCCAAATACAAACTATTCATCATATTTCTCTATCTATATATTTAGTCATTTTTTATTTTTATATTTATATCTCCCCCTTTATGTGATCATATTTATATTTCCTTATAAATAATAATATTTATATTCCCTCTAGATGATGATATTTCTATATCCCTATATAGTATTTGGTAATAGATTCAGTTCTGTAATATTATAGTCATACTTCCTGATATGGTTTTATATGTATATCCCCCCACCATATATGGTCATATTTAAATTTCCTTATAAAAATATTATGTCTATCCCCTCTAGATGTTGATATTTCTATATCGCCATATTTAGTCATATTACCACTTCTATGTTATTACATTTAGAATAACTGATATGTTTTTAAATGTATATCCCTCCCTATATATGATGATATTTTTTTATCTCTATATTTTATATTATTTCTATATCTCTAGCTGTGATAATGTTGCCATTTCTTTGATATAATATTTATATTTTTATATGTAATATTATATCTATTTCCTCTGTATGATCATCTTTATATATCTACATTTGGTCATATTTACATATTTCTGTTTTAATACTTATATCACCTTCTATAACGTATGTTATTTCTCGCGGTGATAATATTTTTATTTTTTTATATGTAATATTATTTTTATTCCCCTCTTTATGATCATATTTATATATCTCTAGATGTGATCATATTTCCGCTTCTCTGGTATTTTATTTATACTCCCCTCTTTTTGTATAATATTAATCATATATGATATATAAATATATATATAGTTATATGTGTGTCTCTTGCTGTGATTTTATTGAGAATTATGGTATTATATTTATATTTCTTGATATGTTTTCATATTCCTATCCCCCCTCTCTGTAAACATTTTTCTATATTCTATATTTTTTCTATATCTCTAGCCGTAATAATAAGAACATTTCTTTGTTATAATAGATATTTATATATATTTGTATCCCCCTTTCTGTGTGATCACATTCACATTTCTCCATATGATGATCATTCTCTTCTCCCCTCGGTGTATTTGGTCAGTGTATGGGGTCCTGGTAGCGGTTCCTCTCCCATCTGCTCCCCTTTCATACATCACGCCATGGCTGAGTGCTGCGGCCTGTCCTCCGTCTTTTCTCTCTGGTGATCCAACAAGAGAACTCTGTGTGCCCGGCCTCTTCTCTGTACACAGACAGTGACCCCTCTGTATTGCAGGAGAGTCGGTGGGGAGGTGTGCGCGTCGCCTCTGCATTCATTGTATGAAGGGATCAGGATGTCCCAGAAAAACATCAATTTACAAAAACTTGTTTTGCAGAAACTCAGCATACGCAATGTGATCATTAAAGGGGATTTTATGTTAGGAACAACTACAGAACCCCAAGTAACAATATAAACCATCTCAAATCCAGTCCCTATGTAATGTGCAAATCTCAAAAATCAACCAAAAAAACTTCCTTCACCTCCCTTAGCTAATCACAATTCTTCTTATATTTGTGTCCTCCCTCCCAGACACTGCAGATCACAGTGAGTACTTACTATAGAAATGTAGTCTGTTCACATAGCAAAGTGAATTGTCATCTTGCACGGAATATTTCACTTAGCCCAATGAGTGAGTTTAAATTCTGCTGACTTCATTGATTGGTTGCCAATAAAAAAACGAACTATCACCGCATTCACTAAACAAATAGATTCACCCCTTGCCAGAAGATAAGCCAAGTGATTAGCTTTAGTAAAAACAGCCCTGCATTGGGGGGTGTTCAGTGTTGAGAAAGGTAATGAGTGGGGTCAGGTGAGAAGTAGGATTACACCTTTTCTGTCAATAAAGGAAGGATTTACTATTTCCTTGGGGGGGGGGGCAGATTGTACCTTACCTGTACAATTGGGGTGGGGGTACTTTCGGCTTTCCTTGTCCATAGAGACAGACGGTTCTCTGTCATTGAAGTGCAGATTATCCCTACCTGTTTACCCTTTCCTAAGAATAGGAGGCAGATTGAGCCTTACCTGTCCATGGAGGGTAATTTAGGCATTCCCTGACCCTGGATTGCAGATTAACCCTTATCTGCCTATAAGAGGCATCCCGTTCTCTATCAATAAGGACAGATTGACACTTCCCTGTCCATGGAGGGTAGAGTACCCATTGCCTGTCCCTGGACAGAAGATTTCTCCTCCAGGGCAGTGTTCAGCCTTTCAGGGTGCTGAACTTCTTACAGAAAATGGATTTTCAGGGCCATTAAGGCTCATTGTGTGTTAGCCCTCCAGGCCCAATTAGAGCTCAGAACTTTAATAGAAGATGCAATAATCTCTTCTCTCTGCTTCAATATGGATTTAATGCTCTGAATCCCACATTCATCCTAATTCCACCACTCGGATGGCGATTCTATTCATTTGGCCCCTCATTGTCTGTGTCACAGCCAAGAGTAACAAAAGAGACTTCCTACCTCCATCCATACACAAACTGCCTGGGGTGGGGCAATTAGAGAGATATGCTGACAATGGCTTTGTCATGTATGGGGGGGGTTCTTGTATTAAAAAAAATGTAATAAAATTTAAATTCCCAATAAACTAGCCAATATTTTTGACATTACATTGGAATTTATCTGAAACTTTAAAAACAATAATCTAGGGCACCCTCCATCCTGAAAGTGCTGCAGGTGAAGGCGGCTCCCAATATGTCCCGTGTGACAGGTGTACTTACCTGGTACATGAACATTATGCTCCGCCCACAGACTCAGTAAAAAAATACATTCATACTGAGGGATCATCAGAAAACTCCCTGCTGTGACCTCGGATTCTGGAGGATTTGGCGGCTCGCCATTGAGCAAGAACAGATGCAGCAAAGGATTCTGGGAAAGGGGTACTTGGACAGATCTGACACCACAAGTTCCTGGAGTCACAGCTGTCACATTTCATTCTTTCCTGGCTACAATCCACACTGACATCTGATGGGTGACGTGTCACCTCTTTATATCAACGAGAGGTCAAACAATCGGACGTTGTGTCGGCCAATCACAATAATCTCCATTATTCTGGGAAAATCCTGCAGAGCAGAATGCAGCAAATGCTCCAATAAGGGCAATGGAGTCATCAATTTTATGATAAAATCTCTGATTCTTCCATAATAAATCCTCCGCCCTCTAATTAATCTGCTTCTTATTTAGATAAAATGTCACATCTGGCTGCCATGCGTGACACGTCGCAATGACACCGGCTCCCTATCATGGGGAACATGAGATCTCTATATTGAGAACCGCAGTCACTAATTTCCTCCAGGACCCCCAATGTGTCTCCTGGGAATTCTGTGAATGACAGAATCTCATATGACAGACATGTGTGTATGGGGGGGGTCATTATTATTATTATTATTACACAGTATTTATATAGCGCCATCATATTACGCAGCGCTGTACAAAGTCCATAGTCATGTCACTAACTGTCCCTCAAGGGAGCTCACAATGTAATGTCCCTACCATAGTTAGGTAGGGATAATGTGTCCCTGTGTATATGATGGAGAGATGGGTATTATGATACATGGATCCTCAATGGGGACCTCCAAACTAAACTGATTTTGTAGTAGTCACAGCCTAGGAGGTAAATGTATTCTTAGGCATGAAACAAGGGTTTCCACCATCCTTGTGGTCAATTCCTGGGTCTGTATGCCTACTGTGCCCATTATTAGGAGCTCCCACCATCTTTGCATTGAGTTCCTCTGTACCCCTGCTGTGCCCATTTTGAGGATCTGAACCATCTCTGTTCTGAGTCTTTCAGCACCCTTGCTCTACATTTATCTGTTGGCTGAATTGGTCCTCTAGCATAACTATCCATGGATATATTTTGGGGTAACACAAAGTCATTTAATAAATAGCGGGTGTTGTATGACATATTCTGTGCTGCATGCAACCAATACAAGGTGAGTGCCACCCTAGGGACACCATAGGGAGTCATGGAGTCCGCCAGTCCTTGGGGTCACCAGATCTTCAGGATAGACGATGATGAGATAACCATATTGTATATGTAACCATATGTCCCTCCAATCTGCCTGATCTCTCCTGTGACACAGGGAGGTGTAACCCTGGAAGCTGACAATCTATTTATACCTGGAGTCTGGATCTGATTCATAGATGGGTTTATAAACAGGAGCAGCTGTCTTAAATCTCAGTCATCACTCCCATCTATACAGAGATAATAGTGTCACGCCAATGCCGCTGTCACCAAATCTTCCTCATCACTCCAGTGTGTCCGGTCATAAAGTGACAAAACAAGCGGTGTCCTTGTATTTGTATCTGGATGCCTCTGCACCCACTGTGGTTTCCTTTATCACTGTGACACTGTAAATTACAAATCCCATCAGCCCCAATAGAGATGAACACAGATAGACAATCCAGCAGTGACAACTGCATGAATGCAAGAGAGAATGTTGTCACCGTAGTGTGTCACTGGTGAGTCACCAAGTAAAAAAAAAAGGAAATTTGAATAAATGAAGACAATGTATGCAGCCACCCCATGGCACCCCTTGGACCGGAAATCGTAAATCTAGATCTAGAAACAATTAAATATGTCAGCCGTCACATTATCATCATCTCAGGATCCCAGCCAGTGGTGAGGTGTAAAGGGTTAATTGAGCTGGGTGTAAGTGTCAAGGGTTCTTCCTGCAGCTCAGTTTTGTGCGTTTCTTATCTCAGCGTTTTCCTGGTTCCGGACGTTGTGCGGTCAGGGCCGCTGCTGTTCTCAGCCCCAGAATTTCTGGGAAGCAGTGTGCAAAAAAAAAAAAAACCCAGGCGTCCTGTTTATATAGAGTGCAGCCTGCAGGACGTCAAACTATTTATTAAAAAAATTAGACATTTCTAGAGGTTGTCATATCACTGAATATACCCAATGACCCCCCATGGGGGAATGGACAATTTAAGACAACTTCACAAATCGAATTTTTCTATCTATAATCCCTCCACCACGGTGACATAGGATGACCTCTCATTGCACCATGGAGCCTCCTCAGCTATGCCATTCACCACAGGTGACCCATAACCCATAAATTCACCATACCGGGGGAGAGACAGCTATAAAAAGTGACCAAGGGTCTAACCTCCTCCTCATTCTTGTCTACAGTTCAGCTGTAACTGTTTTCATTTCTATGGACTTTTTTGTAAAGTTTACTATCATATTGTTTGCTCCCTTGGTGTTCTAACATTTTTTTTTGTTTTGGTACCTCCATCAGATAACTCTTCCCTCCAAGATGATGATGAGTTAGACATGGAGACCGCCGGATGGCCATCCAACACTGGTCCACCTAATGGTCACACCGAAACCAGTTCTCGTTTTCCCAGCTGGGTCACTTTTGAAGATGAGATCGCTCCACCTTCCCCAAGGGACAGTCCTCGGAAACCACTGGAGAGCCCCAAATCTCCATCTACGCCGGACCTTGCATCTAAACCTGTTGGAGCCCTAAAGAAAAGGGATCGCCCTAAAAGCTCGCTGGTTGACCTGAACAGGACACAGAGGTTGGACTTCTCATCATTGCACAGGCAACTCTCATTAAATTCCACCCCAACCAAGGCTCCCAACCCATTCCTAGATGAGTCCTTGAAAGATGTCCAACCATCGCCCATCAACCCGTTCAGCTCATGGTTTGAGGAGCAGGAAAGACGTTCTGAGCGCTCTTCTGTATCCAGCGGGCCAGACTCCAGCCAAAGGAATTCCATCTCGCTTCTTGCTGAAGAACTCGATACCGATCAGTTTGAAGACTACAGGAAGAAAGCACTGCAGGCTGACGCCGTAGAACATCTCAAACAGATTCATATTGATGACCCCGATTCCCCTGGTAGCCCCACCTTGCCAGATGACCCTCTGAAATTTGATGAGCCCCTTGGCCCTTCTTTGACTTTTACCAAACCCCAGCCAAAAGACGGCTGGCCAATGATGCTCAGAATTCCGGAGAAGAAGAACATCATGTCCTCGAGGCATTGGGGTCCCATCTATGTCAAAATCACTGAAGCCGGCTTCCTGCAACTCTTTTACGAGAAGGGTTTGGAGAAACCATTTAGGGAATTTAAGCTAGAAGTCAACCACGAGATTGCAGATCCTAAACTTCAAAACTATGACGAAAGCGGCAGGATTCACACTGTCCGCATTGACCGGGTACAGTACAAGGAAAAACGCAAGTACCAGCCAATGCCTCTGGTCAGTCACACCGGAGAAAGGGAGCAAGTGGTCAAGTTGGGAACCACGGACTACTCTGACTTTATAAGCCTGATTGCCACTGTCCAGGATGTCCTCTTCCACCTTCCGGCCACAGTAGACCTCAGCACTGTGCACCAAAATTACATGGAGGAAGAGATCACCGTGGATGTTAAAGATGAATTCCGTGGAATCCTTGGCAAGGGGGAAGGTCAGATACTCGAACATTCTGTGGTCACACGTATCCACGTTCTTAGCTTCATCTCAGGGATGGTGGACTGCAGCCTTGGGCTGAATGATATACTTATTAAGGGCAATGAAGTTGTCTCCAGGCATGACATCATGCCAACCACCACCACCAAGTGGGTGAGACTCCATGAGTGCCAATTCCATGCGTCTGTGGATGAAGAAGCCTTTCACGGCTCTAGAATGGTGGTCTTCACCCCACTGGACGCCTGTAGGTTTGAACTCATGAGGTTCAGGACATTTTTTTCTGAAAAGACATTACCATTCAGTCTTAGGACCATGGCCTGCATTCGCGGTGCGGAGGTCGAGCTCCAGAGTTGGTTAGTCATGTCCTCAGGCTTCTCTTCCAACAGAGACAGCCTTTCACAGGTCCCTTGTGAGAACATCACCATCCGGCATCCGGTGCCACCAGAGTGGGTCAACTATTTCCGGAGAGACAGTATGTTGGGTGAGAAGTCCCTGAAGGCCAAAGTCAACAGGGAGGCCAGCTTTGGTTCTCCAAGCTTATCTGGGACAGAACCGGCCATGAGAGTGACACTGGGAACGGCCAAGTACGAGCACGCCTATAGCGCCATCGTGTGGAGGATAAACAGACTACCAGATAAAAACTCAGGTGAGAAACATTATCCTTGGATTTCTGCCAACACTTTACTACCTAGAATACTAAGACAAGTATACTTTAATTGCTGTTTTGAAAACTCACTGACAATTTCATGTATTTAGCCTTAAAGCCAAACTCTAAACTTTACCTTACTTGGAGTCTAATTCTTCAATATGAGAGTAAGCAGTGATCTAGAGTCTGAGTTGCTTTTCTTTACGCATGTTTGGGTGGATGAAGTCAGCAGAGGTTTATGTTAATGACCAGGGTAAGTGAAATATGATGATTCATTCTGCTATGTGAACAGACTGCATTCCTTTAGTACATTAGCCTTATTTTCTGAAGCCAGACGGTTGACAAGGCAATAATTGTCAGATTTTAGATGACATCTGAAACTACACATAAAGCTCAGATAAAGTAAGAGGCAACACATTTCCCATAAGTGAGTCTGCACAGTTTTGTTAAAATATTCCTGCATGCAGACTGCAATGTGTTGTCAGCAGGTCGCCCTCTCGTGGCCATCTACATATAAGGCAGGATATTTATTGTCTGCAGATCTGCTGTTGAGATAAATCATCACCAATAGTGCATTGTTTTCAGTCTCAGCAATGGTAGGCCATGGGTGCCAAACTCTGGCCCGTGGGCCAAATCTGGCCTGCAATGTCCTTTTTTTTTTTTTGGGCTCCAAAGGATTTCTAAATATGAATTACAGCTGGCCGGCCACTGCACTGAAATAGCGCCGCTACTACAATTCCCGGCATCACTCACGTCTATAGACCAGCGGCCTCTCTGCCTATGTGTGGCCCCGCATTGGACTGTTTTATATGCAGGGAATTGTAGTGGCCATGCTATTTCAGTTTCAAGTTTGTCCCGTGACTTTGTAGTAGTTTTGGCCCATTGTGTATTTGAGTTTGACACCCCTGTGGTAGGCTTTCATCAATATAGAGAAACCGTAAAGCACAATCACTGTGCAGCTCTACTAAGAAGAGAGTGGAGCCTATGGAATAATCCCACATTACTGCCCCTGATATACATATAGGAACATAGCACAATATACCGGTATAATATGAATATAGATCTTGTTCTTGTTTGTATGAAAAACCTTTATTACTCTTCCTCTGCATGGACCACCACTCACTTCTGTTGTCCCTTTAAGGATCGGGTCAACCCCACTGCTTCTACTGCCATCTGGAGCTCGGATCAGACCGGGAAGTACCACGAACCTTTGCCAAACACGTAGAGGTAGATTATCACATGCCAGCGACCTCAGCTTCAAAGATCGCCGTGCGCTCCATATCAGTGGAGGACAGGACAGAAATCAAGAAGTGGGTCAACTATTCCGCCCATTATCACTACAAGGTAAGAACTAATCACATCGCAGATTTATGTCCAGTGCAATTTACATCGGTCTCTGAACAGAAGAGCTGACACTCTAATGTCTCCCCATAGTCACACACTATTATTATACATTTATATAGCTCTGACTTATAACGCAGTGCTGTACAGAGAACACTGAGCCCAGTCCCATCAGTCTCTGTACAGAGGAGCTGACACTCTAATGTCCCTCCACAGTCACACACTATTATTATACATTTATATAGCTCTGACATATACC
>NC_092869.1:43384335-43404363 GCF_032062135.1 Pyxicephalus adspersus | reverse complement strand
CTCTGACATATACTACAGTGTTGTACAGAGAAAACTGAACCAGTCCTTTCAGTCTCTGTACGGAGTAGCTGACACTCTAATGTCCCCCCACAGTCACACACTATTTTTTTACATTTATATAGCTCTGACATATACCGCAGTGCTGTACAGTGAACACCAAGGCCTGGTGGATTTGGTTGATGTTTCCTCTACATTGATGACGTTCCCTCTGATGATGAATTGATATCGGTATATCAGTCGTCATTAATTGTTGTCCTTTTCTTCTGTCCAGGTGGAGATTGAGCAGAAGAAGACGCTGACCCCGGACATGGACGGTGAAGCTGTGGATAATCCTCTGGAATGTGTGACTCAGTAAACCAATACCCAGAGGATGAACCTGTCACATGACTTCTGACCGCACCGCCTGCACCTGCCAAATGCATTGCAGAGAACAAATGCATTGCAGAGCCACATCTGGATTCACCGATTTGGTGACAACTTCTTGGTGGCCTTTCCTCTAGAATTCCTGGACTATCCCGGAGTCCTTTTGGATGAAACATCAGAGGTCTGGTTGTTAGGCCCCTACATGGTGGTTGGTGAAGCTCCGAGGGCCACACCTTGTATCTGCCACCACAAGACTGTGGTCCAGACTCCTTTCGGTCCCGCAGTGACTTTAAGTCTCCGGAGATGATCTTTTCAAAAGTCCTCTGCTGTATCCCAGGGTGGGAATATTGGGAAAAACAGGACAATGCAACGACAAGCACAGTGTGACTCCGGGAAACACAGGGAACATTTTTTTTCTTGTAGACACAATTTGCACAAAAGATTTTCATATTTTATTAGGGAATATTTAGGGATTTGCAGTAAAGGGCTGAACCATCTACTGATACATCAGATTTCTGACTGGTAATTGTAGCATTGGAGGATTGTTGTGTTGTAGATTGGCCCCGTGGCGGGGTGACTTCATCTGGAATTATATGTGACCTTTATCAATGGCTGCTCTGTGTACAAACACCCACCGGGGCAGTGTGGCTGTGAATGGGTACGTGTCTGACATGAGCCTGGCATCGTCTGTTCCATAAACACTGCAATGCCCTGGGGTCCGGCCTCCTCGTCATAAAAGTCCAAATGGAGGTACGGCAATGGGCACCACTTCACCCCCCTTCCTACTGTACAGCTCTGGGGTGGTAGATTGTTCACACAGCATTGGGTGCAATTGCTGCACCACCAGCTTAATCCAAATCCTTGGATTCCTCACACTGCACCAGTGGCTACCAGCCTCATGCCCCTTGTACCCCTGCCAGGGGTATGTTCTCATTTTGGTCACTTGTCCCAGCTGATACAGTAATATTTTACAAGCTTATCAGTTATCAGAGCTGCTCCTGAGAAATCAGAGAAAACAAAAAATCTGGGCAGTGCCAAAATTAGTGGTGAGGTTGTGGTGTGGCTACCTCTTCGTCATGCCATGCCTCAAGAATGCTATATGTACCCATAGCAGCCCCATGGAGAATGAAAGATCTAAGCCTGCCCTAAGGGACATATCACATGGAGGGCACACTGATGATTTGTATCAAGGCCAATACAAGACCTCTCGGTGGAACCGCTGCCTTGCTGGTGAACCGAGCGGCACTGCTGCCCCATCACCAGTAATCGAGATTCTGCATTGTGCAGCACCAGCATGGCACTGATTTCATAAAGGTCATTGGAAGCTCTGCCCCCTGACTCTGCCACTGCCAACATACCGCCATAACCTTTAAGGCTGCAGGTGCCACCTGTGTTGTTGCCCACTGCATAGAATAATGCAGAAAAAACCTGCGCCGGATGTATTTTCACACACTTCGCTGAGTATGGCCCCTTCATGTATTTTCGCATGTCATGTTACAGAATCACATGGACTCTGGAAAGCTCCAGCACATGCCCTCAGCACATTTGCACCGGGCAAATAGGCGAGTAGGTGTATGAGTGGTGACACGCATGTAGCATGTGCTGTGGTGTGTGCGTGCTCCTGCATCCATGATAGATGCCAATCCCACCTTATTGTAATCAGCACCGGAATCCGGAACCCCACTGCCACGCCTGCTGACAAAGCACAATGCCCGCTGGCACCTCTGCCAGCCACAAAGTCCTCACAGCTGGGGTACAGACCCAGGAACTCAGCACAGGAATGGTGGGAACCCCTCATATTGGGCACTGCAGGCAGTTTGTATACACCAAACACTGAAATGTCATTTTCTGTACCATGTGATCTGCCTTGTAAATGACTCCGTGTGTAGTTATATTGATCGATAATACGATACAAATCCAGCAGGAACCCCCTCAATCCTGCAGAGTAAACCCTGTGGTGTCTTCTGTACAATGATGGATAACATGAGCACCAATCATGTGTGCTGAATATATATAGAGGAGCCCCTGGTGGTGATCTCTGGCATTGCACCCTCTGACCCAGGTATGGCAGTGCAGATGATTACAATATATAAATTATATTTTCTGTGTCAGATCTTCAATTCCTTGTCAGATTTTATCACGTTTTTCACATCGGCTACAAACAACGTTAAAGCTGAACTCCGGCCCATCGATAGAACCAATACAAAAACTGATGAATGTACAAAAATAAAATGTTATCATTGCTCGCAGTGTGGTCCGGAATCTGTCTCGGTGTCTGACTCTAGTAGTATCCCGAACAGTAAAACTGGGAGAGGGAGGTAGAGTATGGGGGGGCCAATCAGGCGCGCTACATGCACATGGGCAGAAAAGGAACTTGCTGAAAGGAGGAGGGAGCACAGAGATGAGTACATAAGTCTGCAGCTGTATTGTCCAATCACAGGCCAGGGGGGTGGGAGCTGACCAGGCTGCACTGCTGAACCGCAGTTGGTAAGAGATTGGTCACCGACCACCGAGTGGCACAGATACCAAAAAAAAAATGTTTTAGATGGGCTATCGGCTGTGTTATCTGTGCTTTGTCTGGAGTTCAGCTTTAACGTGAACCACGGAAAAAATTCAGCTGAGTATACTTATCATCATTTCACTCTTCCACTGATCCCACCAATAGCTGAAAAGATCCCTGTGTTAACTACAAGTCATGGCAATTGCTGATTGGCCTAGAGCTGTCACTTGGGGCAGGTCACATGCTTGGTCATACTTAGAAGTACCAACTGCTTTGGATCCCAATGGTCAGTGTGTGATAAGGGGAGGGGGAATTAAAGGAAATTCCCAAACTGTACAGGGTCATTTTAAAGGAAACCCCAACTGAAAACAAGTAAAGGGCCGGTTGCTGGTGGTTGGTGACCCCAATACCACAATGTGTCACCGGAGTCTGTACATCTATGATTAGAAAATATGGAACCCACTGGATCGGTGTGATCCCTCCGCTCCCCCCAGAGGATGTTGCAGAACATATTTATTGTACAGCACTGCGTAATATGTTGGTGCTATATAAATCCTGTTTATTAATAATAATAATATTTTAGCAGGTGAAGGGTTAATGGGGTCATTTCTTCAAAGGGGACCTGTTAGTTCAAGAGACGAAACAAATGAAGTCAATTATGCAATGCAGACCCCCTCCCCCCATTAAAATCCGGCACGCGGGCCCATCGCAGTGTTCTGCATTACGGGATGGCTTTGGTCCAATGTGAGCGTGGCCATGTGTTGACTACAAATAAAGTCAATATTTGGATAGGGGGTGTGGCCTGAGACTTGTTGATTTAATATCCTGCTGATGTACAAAATAAAGTTTGTGGTGTCCCCTCTCCTTTCTCTGGGGGTCCCTACTAATCTCTAATATTGAGGGGGGATCACTGCTAAAATGGGACCCTTCCCACCAATGCAGCCCCCTCCCGGAAGAGAACCTGTCACCAAGCCGGAGAATTCCAACTGACGTAAAATCTCAAGTCATAGTGATCACCAATCAATGTGATCGATGGATCCACAGCCAATTTCAGCTGTTCTCATTGGAGCTTACACTGGCTCCGCCTCCTTCCAGATCCCTTGCAAGAGAACCACATGCACACTGTGGGGGTTGTAGTCCAGGTAGTGTGGTTGCGGTCAGAACAGTATAAGCCCCGCCTCCCTGCTGAATCTATTGAACCTAATCCAGCTTGGGTGACAACTTCTTCCCCCACAGATACAATTCAGTGAGTAGGCGTTGTCACCGTAGGACAGGAAGGGGATTACTGGCAGGATCACCAGGTAAAAAAGAAATTTAATACAGCCGCTACCTCTAAGGAAAGGTACCCTGCAATATACATAGCTCAAATTCTATATGGAATTTGGCATCCACGGCATCATTGGCCAGTTCATTCACCCCCAGGTTAGCCGGGGGTGCATATGTTCCCCATTACAAGGTTGGAGCTGATCATGTGACTCAAGGTGGGGCTCTGACTTATATTATACATTGCTGGGGATCCTCGCCTGCTTCTGCCCTGGAAACAAGTGACAGCCAGCAACCTTCCTGGCTCAGTCATCAAATTAGAAATGACCGGTTCTCTTTATAGTTCCAGCCTGGTTTAATGGGAATAGGGGGGTCATCCAGGGATTAAAGAGGACCTGTCATTACACTTCAGGGAACAGATCAGGAAGTCACGTGATTGCTCTGGGGGCATTTACTGCAATCAGCCCCAAACACCGAAATGGGGACTACACAATGCAGGGAACCCCTAATGTCTGCCATGGGGGAGTGGGCAGGGATGTTTAGGTACCACACAGGAAGAGGTTATAATTAGGCAGCAGGACAGAATTTTAGCCCTCACCGGTTGGTTTATCGTTTTGGGAGGCGGGGACATAGTGATAACCGATTGGTTTATCTCTTTTTGGGGGCGGGGACAAACTAATTACCAATTGATTTATTCCTTTGTGGCGCAGAATTCAACCAATCACCGGTTGGTTTATCTCTCTGGGGCGGAGTCATACAAATTACTGATTGGTTTATCTCTCTGGGGGGGCGGGAATGAGTTAGTCTTCCATAGTAAGGCAATTTAAAAAAGGCGGGGCTTCCTGTACAGGGTGGGTGGGGCTGTTGCGCCATGGACAGGGCGTGATCGGGTTTCCAGTTGTTCGTTGTCCATCCTCCTCATTCGATCAAGCCACACCCCTGGAGGCGGAGTTCTCGCGAGAGCTTGGTCATCCCGCGGCTGGTCTGGGCGGCCGGATCGGTATATAAAGGAGAGCGGAGCGTCGGAGCGCCGGGCTCACTGCGGGACATGGCGACCCCCGGCAACGCCAACCCCGTGGTAAGGAGCCTAAGAGACCTATAGGGGGGTATGGGGTTCAGGGGTTCCTCGATGGGCTGTATATGAGGGCCCCGGGCCCCTGAGTGTTCAACAGTGCGTGTACAGGGGCCCATGTTGTGTGTGGTGGGTGAATCCAGGGGCCCATGTTGTGTGTGTGGTGGGTGAATCCAGGGGCCCACACAGCTGAGGTTCCCTGAAAAGGGGAATCTCAGGTAATGATTGAAGTCCCTAGAATGTAAGGAGGGTGGATGGGCCCCTGGAGTGTGTAATAGAGGAGTTTGGGGCCCCTGAAGCTTGGAGACAATAGATATGGGGCAAAACCTCATAGCAAGAGAGATGGGCCCCAGGAGCCCAATATTGGGCCCTGGAGTGTGCGGTGGGGGGAATACAGAGGAAGTGACCCCGGGCCCCAAAGATTGGTAGATAGGTAATGAAAGGTGGATGAGGATAAGAGGGCCCCCTGGCAAGTATTTGTGGTCCTGAAATGTAGATTCTTTATTAGTGAGCCATGCGGTGGTAGTGGCCCTGTGGGGTCCCCAATCCTGATCTTTGGTCCCCCTAGGTGTTGTCTGTGTTGGGCCCCTTGCTGTGCCATAGCTGGGGGCCCCAGTAATGATCAGTACCCCCCTGTATGGTATTCTACTCTCCATTTGAGTGGTGAGTTCCCCCTGAGGTGTCTGATCACTGGGGGCCCCTCATCCCCATGGTGGGGTAACAGGGGAATGGCAGGATGGGAGATTTCTCCACCAACCATAGTTGGGGGATGGGGCACTGTCTAGTGAGCGGTGCTGATTGGTCGGTTCTGCCTGAACAACGGCCTGAGGGGAAAACATTGGGGCTCCATGGAAACACATCATCAACTTCCAATTCATATCCGTGGTATAAACCCCTGTGTGTGTCCCCTTCACAGGTCAGGGGCCCCAGTTTGTATATTGGAAGGAGTCCATCCTACGTAACTGGGAAATATTAGGACCCTTGTGCCTGTGGTGTGTATGAGGGCCCCTATATAATCCCTGTGCCTGGTGTACATAGGGCCCCCTTTATATTCCTTGTGCCTGGTGTACATAGGGGCCCCTATATAATCCTTGTGTCTGGTGTACATAGGGGCCCCTATATAATCCTTGTGTCTGGTGTACATAGGGGCCCCTATATATTCTTTGTGTCTGGTGTACATAGGGGCCCTTATATATTCCTTGTGTCTGGTGTACATAGGGCCCCCTATATAATCCTTGTGCCTGGTGTACATAGGGGCCCCTATATAATCCTTGTGTCTGGTGTACATAGGGCCCCCTATATAATCCTTGTGCCTGGTGTACATATGGCCCCTATAGAATCCCTGTGCCTGGTGTACATAGGGGCCCCCATAGAATCCCTTTGCCTGGTGTACATAGGGGCCCCCATAAAATCCCTGTGCCTGGTGTACATAGGGGTCCCCATATAATCCCTGGGCCTTGTGTACATACGGGCCCCCTATATAATCCTAGGTCTATGAGAGCCCCTTTACCTTCCTCTTGGTTCTATGAGGACCCCGGTAGTGTGGTCACCCAGCACAGGAACAATGTCAGGGCCACAACAGTGTACAATGTATCAGTGCTGCATCCGGTGTATACAATGTATGGGAAGAGAATACAATGTATAAATATCTATGGGGGGGGGGATATATAAATATGGGGGGTGCACGGTGGCTCAGTGTTTAGCACTCTGGCCTTTACAGCGCTGGGTCCCAGGTTTGAATCTTGGCCAGGACACTATCTGCATGGAGTTTGCAGGTTCTCCCCGTGTCTGTGTGGGTCTCCTCCGGGTACTCCGGTTCCTCACACATTCCAAAAACATGCAGTTAGGTTAATTGGTTTCCCCCCCAAAATTGCCCTTTGACTGTATTAATGACATAGGACTATGGTGGGGACATTAGATTGTGAGCTCCTTAGAGGGACAGCTAGTCACATGACTATGGACTTTGTACAGCGCTGTGTATTATGTTGGCGCTATGTAAATACTGTATAATAACATATATATCTATAGGGATGGGGAATATAATTATTAATTGGGGGGAATATGTAATTATTATTGGGGGGAATATGTAATTATTATTGGGGGTAATATATTACACAAGCAGCCGGTGCTCGGCATGCGGTCTGTGCAGCACACAGCCCGCGCTCCCAGCCTCCTGCCTGCACACAGCCATAGCAGCTCTCTTTATACAGGCGGTGGGGAGGGGGAGGTTGCACTGTTGACGTCAGCATTCCATCCTCCCCCCATCCGACATTGCTGGCTTTATATAGCAGTAATGGGAGGGAGGTGCAGTCGCTGTGCTGGTTGTCACCTCCTCTGTACACAGTGCAGCTCCTAGGGGGATCAGTGCTAATGGCGCAATGTACAGAGCATTCTCCGCTCTCAGATTGGAGGTGCCTGGGGTGATTGTGCTGCAGAAATGGTGAACGGGCGGCAGATTGCTGATTGGTCTTTTATTATTGGCTGTCGCATTCTTCTAGCCTCAGACGTTACCCCACCCCTCCTTTATTTGGGTGCAGTATATGGGGGGTACTGTGCAGACGTTCTATAAACCTGAATACCCGGCTGCTGCACCATTGCTGCGTGACTTGGGGAGGGTTGGTTTGGTGATGACGCCAGAAACCCAATGGTGTGACCAGTCCGATGGCTCCACTAGAGGGAGCCCTAGAATTTCAGGTTATTTGAACCCCCACTATGACCACCACCGCACACCTGAGGGAGCAGTAGTACCTGCTGTGTCCAGAGGAGGTCGCCAAACCAGACCACCCAGAATTGGCACAGGGTGAGGAATCCTTGTTACTTAGTGGCAGCCCTGGAACAAGCATGCTTCTAGTGAAGGCACAAGAACAGTGACCCCAGGTCTGCCTGCATGAGGTCACAAACCTGAATGAGTGCACAGGTCCCCCTGGTCCTGTGCAGTATGTGATGGGGTGATATAATCCATACCAATAATAATAATATAATAATACCAAGGCTGTCATTTAGTACAATAGCCACTTTAAAAGGTTCAGGCTGGGAGGGGGCACCTCATGTGACTCATGTGAAAATAAGTATTGACCAAGGGGATTTCTGCTGGTGTACAATCAAAATCTGGAAGTTCCCACCGGGGGGATAACAGACAGATCGAGACGATTCTCCCATTCCATTAGCCGACACATTCCGCCAGTGCAAGCGGCATTTCCTCAGGGCCTGGAAGTGTCTTTGGCCCCCATAACTGGTGCCATCTATTTGTCATGACTATTGGGACGTTGAGTGGGGATTAGTAAAGGAATCGTTTCCTCTTTAATTGACACCGTGACTGGGTCTCTTTATTATTGATAATTCCGATCCAATATAAAGGCTGATTAGCTGAGGAGACTTCACCGGCCATTCATCAGCCGTATAGGGAGGGGGGCTTTACAGTAACAGAATTGATAGTTTGGATCTGACAGCCATGGTGAGGGAGGGGGTTTGTAGTTCTTGTCTGTATGATTGTAGTATTCAGTCTTTGCTTTTTTTTTTTTCTTGCAGCCTAAACTGTACAGATCGGTGATTGAGGATGTTATCAATGACGTGCGGGAGCTGTTCCTGGACGAGGGAGTCGATGAGCAGGTTCTGATGGAGCTCAAGACGGTAAGTGTAAGGGACTGGACCACCCCAACGTCATTGGTTAATGCTGGGTAGTAGGCGGAGTCACTTTCTGATTTTTCTTACTCTTAGCAACTTGGTTCCCGGATCCATTCTTCACCCCGCCCACTTTGGGGTGTCTCAATTTGATGGTTTCCTTCTCCATATTATAAAACCTTTGCAGAGCCCTGGGTCTGAGGTGGCAGAGATCTCACCTTGGCAGTGCCGGAGTATGAGGACTGCAAGGGCCCTTCACATAGACTTTGGGGGCCACATATCCTCATCTGTAGGGATTGTTAGGAAAGCACTTGTGGCTTTAGTCCTTTTAGTAATAAAGCACCAACATAGTATGTAGCGTGGTACGGATGTTAGGCACACATGTCATAGATGTCTGGCACTCCTGGGCACACAGCCGCTGGTTTAATAAGGGCCACCTAGTCTGTAAACCAGAGCATTACCTCTCCTACATGTACCAAACCCAGAAATCTTCATTTTAGGTGCACCCAGCCTTTAATATGTGCCCATCTCCAGCACATAATACAAGCTGGCGTCTAGCAGGGCATGGTGAGACTTGTAGTTCTGTAACCTGACCGTCTTTGTGTATTGCAGCTCTGGGAGAATAAGCTGATGCAGTCGAAGGCGGTGGATGGGTTTCATTCTGAAGAACAACAGCTTCTACTGCAGTCGCAGCAACAACAGCATCAGCATCAGCAGCACCACGTCCAGCCTCACCCGCAGCAACAGCAGACGGCGGCACATCAAACTCAAGCACAGCAAGTCCTCATACCAGCCACACACCAAGGTCTGTCCACACCCTGCAATCAGATTGTACACATTACAGAACCCAGAGCTTGTCTGTGGGGGAATCAGGAACTCCTTCCTCCTGCTGGTGACCCCTCAATGTTATCTGTATGGAGGAATCAGGACCTCCTGCTGGTGACCCCTCTAGTGATGGTGACCCCACAATTCTATCTATATATAGAAATCAGGACCTCCTTCCTCCTGCTGGTTGCAGAGTGCAGCGGCTACAGCAGCCACCCTGGCGCTACCCGCTGGTGTGACGCCTGTGCAGCAACTTATAACCAATTCCGGTAAGCATAGCATGGCCTATATTAGCAGTCCTGCAGTTGGTAAAGAAGCTGGCAATGCCAATTTGGGAGCTGGATGTGAAATTTCAGTACTTCGTGCTAGATTACTGACTTTGTTATCCAGAATCTGCCTTTGGGCACTGTCTATTATATTGGTGGAAGGGCCCACAATTGACACGGCAATCTTCCTAACCTAATCTCCTGTGATGTCTAAGTTGGTTTCCGGGGTCTTACCACTTGCAACTTGAAATGTTTATGGTTTGATTTATGATCTAATGACTTCTCCTGTTTTCCCTATTGCAGGTCAGCTGCTTCAGGTGGTGAGAGCTGCCAATGGTGCACAATATATTCTTCAACCCCAGCAGCCGATGGTTCTACAGCAGCAAATGATTCCACAGATGCAGCCTGGAGGGGTACAAGCTCCGGTCATACAGCAGGTGATGTCCCATTAACTCATGTTCAGCAGACCCCCCCCCACAAAAACTACCCCTAAGTGTAGGCTTGGCTTTGTGGCACTGAGCCTTTTTGATGTGGGGATCATCCCGGGCATAGGGAGCTGCACTCTTTCTGTTTTCCCTGATTGTGACTGTGGAGCACTCTGGGTGACACCTGTAGAATGTTGGACTTTCTATAGAATTATATGAAGAATTGAGGGGGGGGCAGCAAATATTACTAAGAGCAGAGTCTGGGGTATCTCCGCAGGATTCTGCCATGGAAGAATGTGTGGGTGGGTGGGTGGGTGGTAGCAAAGTCCTAGTAAAGACTCCAATCTTGTTTGGGTAAAGATACATTTAAAACCTTTTTCCTTTGGCTATCTATCTTTAAGGATTTGAAGTGGTGTGGGGGCAGCCATAGTGTATGACAGGTACCCTTTATGATGCAGTTGTGTGTTTGGCATGTGGCCTTTACCTTCTCCTGTTCTCTGCAGGTTTTGGCGCCGCTTCCAGGTGGACTGCCCCAGCAGACCGGAGTCATTATCCAGCCACAGCAGATCCTCTTTACTGGGAACAAGCAGGTCATCCCAACCACTGTGTCCGCCCCGCAGGCTCCTACACAGGGGCAACTTTCTGTAGCCAATCCCCAGCAGCCCCAGCAAGGGCAACAGCAGGCTCCCCTTGTCCTGCAAGTGGACGGAGCTGGAGACACCTCATCTGAGGATGATGAGGACGAAGATGAGGACTACGATGATGAAGAGGAGGAGGACAAGGAGAAGGATGGAGAAGATGGCCAGGTGGAGGAGGTAAAAACCCAACAAGTTTTGTTATAACCTTCAGCCCCGGAACTTGGCCGGGCATGTCATACCATGCTCAGTAATAAAGGGAAAGGATGTTTATCCAATCCAATAATCTTTTCCCTTTGCTCTAGAAGTTTTACCAACAGTGCTACTTTCCGATACAATATAGAGCTGCCTCTCTTTGTAGTTCTCTTCTTTGGCTTCCATTTCACTTTAGAATCAAATTCATCTCCTGTGCTTTACCTTCTAATCCCTCCACAGTTCTTGTCCCACCTACCTATCTGATACACAAATCCTCTCTTCACTCCTCTAATGACCTACTAATGACTTCCTCACTCATAACCTCATCACACACACAAAGACTTTTCTGTCTGAGCTGTCCCGACTCTCTGGAATGGTCTTCCTTGTCCTATTCGGCTTGTTCCTATTTTCTGCTCATTTAAAAGAGCCCTTAAAACCCAATGCTTCAACCCCACCTACCCGTCTTCTTCTGTCTCTTAAATTATTACTATTACCCCTCCATTCCATATCTCCCTCCCATTGTATGTTGCTTCCCCCACCTCTTAGATTGTAAGCTCCTCTGGACAGGGTCTTCTCCTCCTCCCGTGTCACTGTCAGTATCTGTCTGTCATTTGCAACCCCTATTTAATGTACAGCACTGTGTAATATGTTGGCGCTATATAAATACTATAATAATAGTTTTTGTAGCAGCAAGAAAATGTCTTCTCAATTCCACCATATCCCAACCCCTCCATATTCACAGCTCGTCTCGTGTCACTGTTCAAGGATTAACATGGAAAATAATAATTAACGTTCAGACTGACCACACAAAAAACATTTAGATAACGTTTTGTTTTGTTTTTTGACCTGACTGTTGTTTTTTACTTTCCTTGTCCTTCTCTAGGAGCCCCTAAACAGTGAAGATGACGTCAGTGACGAGGAGGGTCAGGAGCTGTTTGATACAGAGAATGTCGTTGTGTGCCAATATGATAAGGTGAGGACATGCAGCACAGCTCATTTGCAAATTTAGAGGAGATGTCTGGCCTTGGTTGGGGGTGGTGGGTATACCTGAAGTTGGATTGGGGGGGTGTCAGAGATACCTGACTTTAGTTGATGGGGAAAGGGGGGTTGTCTGGTCTCATTGATGGCTGAAGGACAATCTGTGATCCTTGGTGAAGATGGCAGAGCACAGATATGCGGACAAAACAGTGACTCAGTGGTTAGTACCTCTCAGTGGTCTTTGCAGCGCTGGGTTCCAGGTTCAAATCTTGGCCAGGACACTATCTGCATGGAGTTTGCAGGTTCTCTATCGTGTTTGCATGGGTTTCCTCCAGGTACTCTGGTTTCCTCCCACATCACAAAAACATGCAGTTAGGTTCATGGACTTCCCCCAAAATTGACCTTAGACTGTCTATGATAGGTAGGTAGATGAGGGACAGCTAGTGACATGACTAGGGACTTTGTAAAGTGCTGTGTAATAAGTCGGCACTATTTAAATACTGTGTAATAATAATAATAGATGTTTGTCCTGAGGTTAGCATGCAGGCAGTGCACACTTTATGCTGGTGCCTCCAGCTGTAATAGCATTCCACCAGCAGATGGCAGCAGATTTCTTCAGGGAATTTCCAGCAACAAATGTATTATTGGGAATTTGCAAACATTCATCGTACTAAAACATTCATCATATTGATCCGATCCAGGTCAGCTGATTTACTGATCAGTACGGTAAACCCATATTGCTGATTGGACAGGGCAGGTCTTTGGTCACACATACATTGCTGTATGTGTGGTCCTTATTTCCTGCAGCCTGTTTGCATTCATGTCTGCAGCTCTGGAGGGGGTGTATACTGATAGTTAAAAAGAAGAGACAGTGTGTGTTCACCCTAAAACAGGAAGTGCCCAAACCAAGATCCTAATGGCATTTGGATGTTCACTTATAAAATAGTTTAGTCGGGTTGACCGCACTGACCTTTCTCAGAAGAGGACACCGCCGCCCGCCCCCCTTGTGTGTTTTGCAGGATGAGTGGCTGGCGTTGAGCCTATTCCAGTCAGCTGTAAACCCTGCTTGTGTCAGTGGAGCATTACAAAGAGCAGTGATCTGTTCAGGGTGGTAACCTGGAGCAACCAGTTAGACTTCAGTAAACCAAAACCTCTTGAAATACCTTTATATTTGTTGCTGTGTCTTTTATTACCATTAGTGTGTAGATTTTGTAGATTTGTCATTTCTGATTTTTTTTTTTTTTTCTTCCAGATTCACAGGAGTAAAAACAAGTGGAAATTTCATCTCAAGGACGGCATTATGAACCTGAACGGCCGTGACTTTGTCTTCTCTAAAGCCATCGGCGATGCAGAGTGGTGAACACCCCACCCCAACACATCCAATGAAGGGTGTATAGAGGGAGGGGGAGCCGTATGATGACTTTTTAAACTGAAACCAATCCTGACAAAAGGGGAAAAGCCCCTTTCCCTGGTACAAGAAGATGTCCAGGAGGAAGAAATACCAGGACAGCCAGTGCTGTGGCCCCAGCCAGGTGATTTCCGTGGCCTCCATTCAGGGGCCCTTTCATCAGTAATGTTAATGGCAGTGAGCACAAAGCTCGCTGTTTCCAGGCCGGCCAGATAAAGGAATGTATTTTGGTTGGAGAGGTTTTGGAACAGAAGAGGCAGCAAACAAAGTGAAGGTTCTCATTGTTAGTTGATCCGGTGACCCCACTGGATGGGAATTGTCCGTCTCTCTCCTTCCTGAACTATAGAAGGGGTGAGGAGCGGCCTCTGGGAATCGCCATTTCTAGCAGGATGAATGGAGCCTCATCATTGTCATTTGATGTACAAATATTTATATATGTACAAACGCCCATGCAGACCACTGCTGCCAGGATATCATACAGGAGGGTAGGTGACAACATGTCTCTAATGCATTTCACATCCTAACTAGAGGCTGAGAAGATCTATTAATGGAGCAGCCACATCTCTATGGAGCAGTGCTGATCAATCTGCAGGCCCCCGAAATTGATTACCTGTTCTCAGGTGTACGTCTCTTATTATTTTCCTCCTTTGTAAGCACAGAGTGTAAACTTTGCTCGGGTCCCTAAAAGGTTAAATGAAATCCTAGCAGCAACGTCGGTAAATATTTTTTGGCGATCGGCCCACAGGCCCCACCTGCCATAAGGGGTTAATGGGAGTCCTGGACGGCTGAGTGGCCCTGAGCACAGTGAACGGCTCCCCTCGTGACGTCTGCAGGACATTCACACCTCAGTGACCCCAAACACTGGCGGCTAAAATCACAACATGGCCTCCACCTGCGTTATCAAACTGCGTGACGCACAACGGACGCCCTTCCTATACCCACCGCTGTCCAGGAATGAGATAGTGAAGATAGGGACTCCATGGACAGATCAGATCTCATGATAAACATTTGCGGAGTCGGTGCAGGAAGACAGAACTGTTCAATATTTCTGCTTTATTCACGAAAGTGGCCCCAACATAGGTGTTATGATCATTAGGGGCCTCCTATAGTGCTGCACTAAAGCACAGTGACCTGTAGGGCTCTTTATGGGGTTACAGACCCTGGTAATCCATTACACTTAGCTTGGAAAAAATAGCTACCACAAGAACTGACTTGCAAAGGATGAAACCATTATGGCCACCAGTTCCATGTGCACTGATTTCTCTATATGTCAGAAATGCTTTTCCATTTGACAAGTCAATGGGAAGGCAAAAGCAGCTCAAATCAGCCTTATGCAGCTCAGAAGCAAATCGCCTGCAGGGCAGAAACAGGTCAAATGCACCTCAGAAGCATCTCATATGGGTTTGCAAAGCAGCAGAGCATCCATAATCCCTTGTTAATGTAAGCATTTAGCTGGTGGGGTGACTTTGTTTGTACACATTGAACATTGGAGATCCTCCAATGGAGCAATTTTATATATTTTAGCTGTGGATTTATTATAAAACTGCGATTTGTTAACACACAGAAATAGACAGATTTATTAGTGGGTGGGAGTTTTCTTTTGGTGGTCCCAAATTTTTCTCTTCATATTCTAAACACAACAAAATAGAAAAAAAACGCAGTGCAAATTTTATTTTATGATTTACCATTGCAATGAAACCAATGATCGGCAGATTGTGCAGTGAAATGTCCCCTCCCTGCTGAGACTGAGATGGTGCAGATTGGATTTGCAATCTATTAATCAGTTGTGTCATTGCACACATACGAGCAGCGACATCTGACGGGATGCCGGGGATTCACTCTTTCATATACCATTGACCTGTGACGGAGAGGAAAGTGATGATGTCAGGTGACAACATTCAGGGGTAAAAGAGTAGCGTTGTCAAATAAGAACAGGAAGTGATAACAGTGACTGTTGATCCAGGGAACATCTTCCATAGGGAACTAAGAAGGAATTTTTCCCCTGCTGGAATAAATTGTCTTCCTCTGTATCAACTATGTCCACTGGGTTCTTATATCTAGGATTTGAGCAGATTCTGAGGGAGGCAGTATACGTATCACTGCACATTGGTGCAAACAGATGAGCATTGCTGCAAAATATTTGTTTTGTTACTTTTACTTCTTTCTGCTTCATTTCCTGTCTAAGACTTTGACTTTGTGTGACAGGTTGTGTAGAGAGAATTTATTCAGAAGGTCATAAACATAAAAAATAAACATTGGTATTGATCATTAACCTTGATCACCACAATGAACAATGATTGAATATCAATCAGAAAGAGTTCTCCAAGAAAACAGCAGGGGGCGATTCCTGACACCCCCAGTCACTAGGAGCACTCCGCACCAGGCATAATTTTGTTACAAAATACAGTGGGGAAGGCTTCTATTGGCTGGTGGTTGTCACGAAGCACCCATTCCAAGACTCCCCACCACCAACAAATAATCATTCACTGCTTTCCCTTCAACCCCTGCCAACACCCTGCCCTATTTAATTGACAAAAGAATGTGAATTCTCAACCAATGTGCAATTATTATATTGATTAAATAGTTTTTAATAGACTTTGATTCTTTGTCTTTATAAAACATCCTTTATATCAAAAATACTGAACAGTGTATGGTCTCCTTAATTGTTACTTATATCAGCCAATAAAAGTTTTTTTTACACTTGAAGCTAAATTTGATTTGCCAGTGTGAATATTCTCTCCTTGTTGGGTCGACATTGTCAAATATTAGCCAATTACAGTTTCAATACATTTAAAGCTAAACTTGATTGGCCAGTGTGGATATTCTCCCCTATTTTGGGTCCACGTTGTAAAATAACTCTCTCATTGGCTGATATATGACAAAGTGGACCCAATATCCACATTGGCCAATCAAATTTAGCTTTAAATGTAAAATAACTTTCATTGGCTGATTTATGACATTTAAAGCTAAATTTGATTGGCCAGTGTAGATATTCTCTCCTCGTTGGATCTACCTTGTCATATATCAGTAGTCACAGAAGCACTTTGTACAGACAACGACCCTCACTATATACAGACAGCATCTGGCCTGTATCAGCGAGCTGCTGCACATTCCATATTCACCTGCAGATGAAATTCTAAATCAATATATATTTTTTCTTGTCATATCTGGAGCTGTTTTAAGCTTGATGTGAAATCTGATGAAATGCCGCCCTTCCATACCTTCCATTTCCAGGAAGCGTCTCCCATTCCCGAGAGCTGAGCTCCAGTGGCTGATAGAAATTCACCACTCGGGAGACACATGACTACAATATAACCTCAGCCAGACGTTTGGAAAGGAGGGTGTTGGATTTTATTTTTCTTACGGAAAAATAAATTTGTGCAGCTGAAATTGTATATGGATAATCTGTACCCCTCAGCAGGATGCTGTCCAATCAAGGTGGCCATTCATGGGAGGATGATGTCTGAGGTGGGGGGAAAAGAACGTTATGAAGACAGTAAAACAAATGGAAAAAGTTTATTTTTAGTAATTCCATTTTCTGTGAAGCTTTAATGGATATTTACAGAAAGTATCGTGTCCTCAATTTCCACCTCTCAGCATAATTTGAGGCTTGAAGATTCTGTTTTTCTGTGTTGGGTATCTGCTGGTAGGATCCTTGTTGATTCATTCTCGAGATCTGTCATAGAGCCTGCTAACGCCGTCCAACGCACAAACCCAAACATTGGGCTCCTCATGAAATGTATTATTGTCAATGTCCCTACAGAACAGCGTCTGATCCATCATCTGATCACATGTTCACTCTTAGCCAATCCTACGTCTCTGATAATGCATCAGGAAACCCTAAACCTGCACTACAAATTAGTACCAGGCACTGCAAATGTTTTGTTAGGAGTTTACAACACCGTCTGGCGGACGTCTTCCAGTAGGGCTGACTGAGTCCCTGCCACACATTGTTTTTTTCTGAGGAAGTCCGGAACCTTGGCCAGGGTCTGCCCGGTGCCGCTGTTGCTTTTCTGACCATAGGAGCCGCTGCTGTTCTTTGCCGACACGGTTTGTCCGCGATACACCTGGGCTTGGTGTTCACAGATGCCAAACTTGCTGAGGAGGATGAAGACATCCCTTCGGAAGGCCTTGGTAAAGATGGCATAAAGGAAAGGGTTGGCGCAGGAATTAAGGGGGTAAAAGAGCACAAGAAGTATCTTGGAATTGGAGACGGTGATGAGCGGCTTGTTCATGATGGCGGATAAGGCGTAGAAGGAAATTGGTGCCATGCAGAGGAAGTCTGTGAAGATGAGAATGGCCATACGCTTTGCGATTTTGGTGTCTTTGTCTCCAGATTTGTAGTGAGGGTTTCGGACAGTGATGTAAATCTTAATGTAGCAAGCGCAGATTATAAAGAATGCTATGATGTTGAGCATCAAAACAAAGACGATGTACGCCTGGGACAGCACGGTCTCTGTGTCCATCGGTAAACAGATGCTGACTTTTACATAGCTGCTAATCCCAACCAATGGCAGAAGAGCCAGAAAAAAACAAAACGCCCACCCAGCCAGCATGATGAACGAGGCATGTCTGAGGCGAATCTTGCGATCCAGGCGCATGGCAAAAGTTATGGCATACCAGCGCTCTAGAGTGATTACTGTCAGGGTGTAAACGGAGAGCTCGCTTGCAAAGACGGTGAAAAACCCCGCCGTGTTACAGCCTGCTCCTGTCTGCCAGTTTATGGCGTAGTTGTAGTATTCGGAGCGGGTGTGGAGGTCCTCTGAGGCTATGAGGAGAAGGTAGATGCCCATACAGAAGTCAGCAAAAGCCAAATTACACATCAGGAAGCGAGGTACTGTCAGCTTGTAATGGCTGGTGACCAGGATGAACAAAACAAAAGCATTTCCCAAAATGGCCAGGAGATTGACGAACCACACCACGATCCGCAGGAAGTTGTATCCCATAATGTCCTCACATGGGTTGAATTCATCGGGTTTGGGAGTGCACTCCAGCTTCTCATTGCCGCCGCACAGAATATACTCATAATGACTCTCAAAAGCATGGGTATAATGTTCCTGGGCATTCTTTATCTCCTGCCCAAAGCCCACTTCTTCCTCCCCCTGGTCCTCATAGAAGACAGAGTAGTGCCTGCTGCTGTGAAAGTCAGTGAATTTATTATTTTCAGTCTGGTCAGAATCCCCGTCCATGTAATCTTGGTAGTAGGGGCCGATGCCAACGTAAGTCCTCAAAGAACGCTTCTTGTGGGTGTTCTGCAGAGACGTCTGATTGCATAGAAGGGCATCCACCACACTGCAAGGGGGAACCAAATACAAAAGTAAAATGGTGGGCTACAGAGTGTGAATATCAGAAAAAACATTTCATCTAATGGAGGCACAACTTTCTCTGGTGCTCAATGGATAAAAAATGCCCAATGGGCCATAGTTTGCCTGTGCCCGGTATAGTAATTTTTTTATTACACAGTGTTTAGGCAGCGCCGACGATTACCCAGCTCTGTACAAAGTCCATAGTCATGTCACTAGCGGTCTCCTAAAGGGGTTCGCAATCTAAAGTCCTTACCATAATCATATGTCTTTAATACAGTCTAAGGTCAATTTTTTGTGGAAGCCTTCCTACATGTTTTTGGAATGTGGGAGGAAACTGGATCACCCGGAGGAAACTAACACAAACACGGGGGGAACCAGCAAACTCCATGCAGATAGTGTCATGGCTGAGGTTCCAACCTGGGACCCAGTGCTGCAAACGCCAGAGTGCTAACCACTGAGCCACCATGCTACCCAGTTAGATATGGGAACTGTTGATTGTCTAAGGGCAACACAAACTAGGTCTGCAGAAACGCCCTGTACTAAAGAAGAACTGATGGTTTTCCCAGATGACAACTATGCCACCCCCCCTCCTGATATTCAAACTAAACCATGAAAAATTCCAGTCAATTCAATCCAACTATGCAACGGAAAAAATATTGGAGAGAGAGAACTAGAAACATGCACAGACACATGTTTATGGGCAGCTAAGGTTATCTTTATATCTCCAATATTTTAAAAGTTTCACATCCACTCCCACAACCATTTGAGTTTCCCTATTGATCCTTTTATGTATTGGCCAGTCTCAATGGAAGGTTCAAAAATGGAGGAGGTGTTGAGTCCAATCTTATACAGGACAAGTAGAAATATTTGCAATGCAAAGCAAATTCATCCATAAAATGAATGGGTGTTTAATATCCCAATTTAGTGTTCTCCCCAGCCTCTTTTAGCTGGGTGCACCACCCAGAACTCTTCAGTAACCACCCGGCCGTTTGTGGGGCATGAGGCAGTTGGATGTAATACAAAGATCATGGAAAAATGGGACATACTATGGGGTTGGAAGAAAGTATAAGGTCCTCCATCTACTACCCTGTTTCCCCGATTATAAGGCACTCTCTTATATTTTTTGAAATGCCAAAATATGCCCTGGGTCTTATTTTCAGGGGATGTCTTA
>NC_092869.1:43373767-43383344 GCF_032062135.1 Pyxicephalus adspersus | reverse complement strand
GGCTTACTTAATGGGGATGTCCTAAAATCGGGGAAACACGGTAGATTGTAAGCTCTTCGGGGCACGGTCCTCTCCCCCTTATCACTGTCTGTATTAGTCTGTCATTTGCAATTCCTATTTAATGTACAGCCCTGCGTAAAATGTTGGCGATATATAAATCCTGTTTATTATTAATAATAATAATAATAATAATAATGAAAGGTCAGAAGCTGCCATAATTAAAGGGGTTACTGGATTCCTATGGTAACAACTGGGAATGCTGATTTTGTCATGCGTTGTCCTGCCCACTTTTTGACCACCAGGTCAAAGCTTCAGCCCACCCAGCATAAAAAAAAGTTCTGCAACACTGCAATGATTGTATAGAAGTATCGTACAGCAATCAGATTGTGTAACTTCCAATTAAAGATTTACAGTTGTAAAGCCTCCACCCACCTTATCCCAAGAATCACCTCAATCCCACTTGTAGGACCTGACACCCTGAGAACATGTGGAGGACAGATCAGGTGCAGAATATACCCATGCCTGTGTTGGTTACCCATGGCCAGCACTACGGCTGGATGTGTGCAATATGTCTGCATTGTTGTACATTGTGGAAGGGCATACTGGAGGTACTGGGAGCTTGCTAAAAAGAGTAAACAGCGGAGTGAGCAGAGCCATAACTTCAGTAAGGAGGGGAAGCTCCATTAGCAAGTTTGAGGCATATTGGTAACCAAGCAATACTCCTTAGCTGCCAGACAAGCCAAATGCCCTTTGTAATCAATACACAGATCTTAGCTTGTTGACATTTCTAACAGTCACTGACCTCATTTTCTTGGTCCAGTTGGTGAAGGCACAGCAGTGGCTGGGATAAAACAACTCCGCTCTCTCCAATTGGACGAAGGTGTTTAGAGGGGGGAGTTTCTTCAGGTACCAGGTACTCCTGGCCATCAGGTGCTTCAGGTTCTCCAGCCCTTTGGAGGGGAGGGAGGACACGGCAGTTCTTGAGATGTCCCTAGGCAACATAAAAACACAGACTCATGATCACAATCTTCAGTCCATCCAATGATTGTAATATATTTATAGGATTGGCAGTATTTTAATTATAGTAGAATTATGGAAATAACTATACACAGCAAAGTCACGTTCAGCCACAGAATGAGTATAAAAGTCTGTCCCCGTGCCAGCATGGTTCATAGAAGGAGCTTTGCTCATTGTGGAAGTAGTGGTCTCCCTGCAAAGGTCTGACACTCCCAATGCTGAATCAGGCCTTTAGCTCTGTAATCAGCAAATCACATGCATCCAACTAGTTAGAGAATTGTAGCTCCGACTCCTCAGGGGTGTATCTGACCTCAAATTGATCTCTGCTTCTGTTTCTGCATTCTGTATATTTTAGCATGCATTTTACAAAACTTCCAACCAGTCTGAGCTCTCTCTCATTCCTTCAGTTACAAGCTGTTTGTGTGTTTCTTTCCATAAATTGCCCACTTGTAATCCATCCACAGCATTTCAAGGGGGCTTTAACGAGGCCAGCCCATTGCCAGCTAATTCTGTTTCCTTTTTTAGATCCATTTCCCGTTTAAATTCAGTGTTTGGATAGATGACATCACATTCTTATCTGAAGCAGAAAAGCAACATCAAAACAGCATTTGTTTTGTATAGTTGCTCAGCGGGCAGCACAATCGCCTTAAAGAACCAGAGTTTCAGGTTTGAATCTCAGACAATATCAGCATGGAGTTTGTATGATTGTAAATGTCAGGTGTGAGTGGAAAGATGGAGTTATGACAATAAATAGAAATGAAGCCTGAGGCAGGAGAAATTATTATAGGACAAAAAGAAAATCATGTGTCTGACATCAGGGAATTCCAGAAAAAAATAATTTACACAATAATCTTACTTACAGCGTGGTCGGTCCACTCAGAACACCCGTGAAGACCTCTTCATGGAGTCCACCCAGCTGCTGATTATTGTGCAAGTCCCTAGAAGATGAAGAGAAGAAAAACCTATTAGTTCTTGGAGCTGATGGTTTGTTGCGGTTAAGGGCCTGGCTTTGCGAGCGGGACAAGCACCAGGCTGGGTGTTACCCTTGGCTGCTGCTTCTCTGAACTTGTTCAAACATATGGAAGCATGTCTTGGTTTTGCAGAAGCTCAATCCAGATATGGACCAGGCTCAGGTCATGTGTGTGGTCATCAGATGGACCTTGTGACTTGCTGCAGGAACTACGGCCACCTTTCACGTTTCTAACCTGACACATAACAAAGGTGATCTGGTATGGAAGGGGTTACCCATCTCGCAGACTACAACTGCTGCAGCGTGGGAAGAAGGAAACTCGAAGAAACCCCAGAACCCTGGCAAGTGGAGGCCTCAATCCTTTCCTACATTTTTAACAAGCCACCTACACCCTCTCTGCTTCCTGGCTTTGACTCTCCAAGAGTCTGCAAAATTCCAAATGTTCTCCGGCTAAGAAAACAAAACATTTCAGAGCTCACATTATGGAGAATGGATCTCGATGGGGACTGTTTGGGTCTGCAGAAGGAAAATACTAATTAGTTATAGTCAGATCACATTGTGTAAGATGGGAGCAATGAAGCCCATTAGGACAGGCTGGAGGGGGTCACCAAAGGTCATTAACATGAAATACATACCGAGGAGAATCATTAGAAGTAATGGTGACACAGAGTTTTCATTTAATTAAATATGAGCAAATTTCAGAAACCATCTCAGTTAAGTCAATAGTGATGGCCTTTGGTGGCTCTTGGAGCACAATGGGCTTTATAATACTCCTGGGGGTCATAGAAGCTCCTTCCATGGCTCCTAAACAATACTCGGTATGGAAACAATACCAGTATTCTCTCCAGCTGGGTGGGAAGATACCGTAGGCTGGTGGCTGCTCCTTTATTGTGACCCAACTTTTCAGTAACTACCCAAAAATAGCCGGGTGGTTACTGAAAAGGCTGGGTGGTGCTCCCAGCTAAAAGTGCTGTTGAGAACATTGAATACTCTAATAACAAATTCATCAACATAGCAATACATATGAGTATTATGAGGGGTTCTATTAGCTTTTTTTCTACTCCATAAAATAAAGAACATTTCCATTTTGTCTGTGTGAGAGATTTGGGATTTTGGCTCTATATAAACTTTAATTCTTTGGGTGTCCTTGGAAGCAGAAATTTACACAGCGTGGAAACCAGTCCAGAGGCTCTTGAGGTTAAAGCCTCTTCAGTCCTCTCAATGTGTAAGTAAGAATTTATTGAAGGGTAGAAAAGGATAAAGTTCCTGTGGCCGATGCACGCGGAGTACCGCCATGATGCCACCATGATGCCGGAGCTTAGCTGCTGTCAGGGATTATGTGTGCAGGTTGTGGATATTCTCCTAAGAAATGGTGAAGGGCACAGCACCTTAACAATAATATACTGCTGGCAATAGCAGGTAATCAGGATAATAAGGGATGTTTTATCTCAGGAATACAGAGAGCTCTACGCGGAGGGGTCGTCTTGTGGTCTCTATGGGAAGGGTGGAGGACCTGCTTCTTACAAGGATATCCAATGACATTTTTAATTTTCCTGCCGAGCTCTGCAGGGCTTTTTGCTTTCCTCCAGGCAGCACATCACACAAAATCTAAGGATGGAAAGAGGATCTGGCTGAGTTCTACTAGGAGGAGGAGGCCTGGCAGAGACAATGCTCCACAAACCGCCTCTGGCAGAGCCTGGATAGGACATGCTGAGAGTTGTAGTTCTAGTCACAGCAATCTATTGATAAATGGGCAAAATACAAATCTTTGTTTTGATTTTAAACTTTTCCCTTAATAATAAAATGCCAAAGTGCTTGTTTTCCTGTATTTTACTACTTTTTCTTACCACTACAAAATTAATTTCAGGTTTTAAAGTGGACCTGTCTGAAACTTTACAAGTGTACATAGATAGATTCCTGACAGGTCACAATATACAGGAACAAAATCATTTTCATCACATTTTATCCATTAAAAAAGATCTATTTTCTTGATACATTGACTTTGCCTATGCTCAGATGATGTCATCAGAGGAAGGATCTCTTCTGTAAGGTCCTAAGACCAATTGACCTACTGTTTTTGGGATGTGCCACCTCCTAGATTGTAAGCACTTCGGGGCAGGGTCCTCTCCTCCAGTGTCACTGTCTGTATCTGTCTGTCATTTGCAACCCATATTTAACGTACAGTGATGCGTAATATGTTGACGCTATATAAATCCTGTTTTATAATATTAAAAATAATGTAGGAGTAAACTGGAGTGCCTGAAGGTTTACACAGGGATAATACAAACTCCATTAAGATAATGCCCTGGCTGAGATTTGAACCTGTGGCCTCAGTGCATCTTCATGACATTGGTGTGAGATCTGGTCTTTTTTGGCTACCCTTGGCCCTCCATGTTCCCGAGCAGTATATTGTCACCTGTTCCAAAGTAGTATAATGTCACCGAGTGACGGATGTCTCGATCTCCTGCAGGTGTTAGGTTAATTTACCTCTCCCCATCTGACCTTCGCTCGCTGCGCTTCTATCCTGCTGTTTGTTTAATACTCCTGCGGTGGGATGGTCTCGGGTCAAAGCAGGTATTAAGCTGTCGACATTTTACACGGAGACACGAGAAGCGCTTATTATCCAGATAATCTCTCCGCTCACCACCCGTGCACACACAGAGATTAGCGCAAATCTAAGCGCTGGGTCTAGCTCAGTGGACTTCTGTACACACAGCGCTTTTAGCAGCAATTATGTCGGGACAAAATAACAGCCGTGTTTATACGCAGCGTACGAGACGTGGGTTTTCGGTTTCCATATATACACAGCCGGGTTTCACACTCAGCTTGTTTTGACACGTTAGTACATAACATCTGCAGACTGAGCTGGAACAAATTGCCTGGCAGCAGATGGTAACGCCGCTGCCAACTTAACAATACCATGAACGCCACCCTGGAATTATCAACCATGCATATTGGGGAAACCTGACTTAGGCGATGTATGCGACAGTGTGCAAACAATCTTCCAAAAAATTAGGAACATGTCATATAAAACATGAAGTCATACAATGATACCGCATAGGAGGAGATACATGTATGTATTATGCATAAGCATCCATCCATCAATGAAAAATTCCACCTCTACAGACTGATATTGATTGGACAAGATTGCACATTTCTTTAGATATCTATGGGTAGCGGCCATACAAAGTGCAATGTGCAGCTTGCAATCTCACAAACAGGTCTGTGTGGTTGTTTTACATTTTTTGTTTTAGGTTGCTGATATTTGTGTTTTACATTTTGTAAAATACAAAATACAGAAGGGCTGTTCTGGGCCCATTGCACCCTTACATACACTTTCATTCATTTTGATGCATTTTTCTACAATAGCGAAATTCAGACAAAACCATGAGGCATTCACTGAAATTTTGGGTAAATGAAAACTCAGTCCCTCAACAAAACAACTGTCCACCAACACGTTATATGTCGGAAAAAGAGATCTGGGTAAGTTGCCTTCTTTCCTTTTATCATCAATAATTATGTGTATGACCAGCACCGTCGCCCCTCTTTACAGATAGAAAATCTTATGGCAGCCTCCAGTAACACAAAACTCTCCTGATGATGCTGAAATTTCCCAATGTTCCAGTGTCTGAAGTTTCTCAAATTTCTTTCTTTGTTGCTTAGTTTAAGGTCTACCTTGCAGAACCTTAGTGATGATCCTTCCCCATTGTCCCATGACTCTTTAACAAGATGTAAACTTTTAAGGCTTCAGCAAATAAGTCATTCCATGTAGTTTAGGTGTTTCAGAAGATTTCCTAAACCTGGCTGACCTTCTTGTCTTCCATTGGGGTTGGAGGCTTCCATCAAATTTTCCTTTTTGATTTGACCTCACACTACAAAGAAAACAGTCATTATACTTCTACAAATAGTTTGTACACCCCTTGCATCTTGACTTCTTATACATGGGGCAACTAAAATGAAATGAAAATTTCAATCTATTAACTGAGTGGTTAAACAACTTATTTTAGTGAGAACCACAAAATAAAAACTCGAAAAATAGAGCGTTACGTTTACGATGCTGAAACATCTCCTTGGTTTTGTCTTACTTTCTTAATGTAGTTACCAAACATCACATCCTAATATAATTCTACAAATGATATTTTTGCACCCAGCACCTCCATTTCATATCCATGGGCAGATCATTCCATTTTTTTGATCCAGGTGGCCATACAACATACTAACGAGGCCACATAATGGGCAGAACCCCTCGAGCTGCTCCTGTAGCTGGTTATGGGTGGATTCTCTTTGCTGCCATTCATTATACAGGAATTTGGTACGTCCGTTTAATTTATTCACGTTGGTCTGCTCTGGGAGTTCTGCACCTCCTAGCTCAGCAGAGGAGCCTAATCCTCACCATATTCGAGTTATGGAATCGCGGTAACTCCCAGGCTCCACCAATTTTTGGATTTTTACCTTTTATTGCCTTTTTCTCATTTTCACATAAATTCACACAGTGAATTGTGCCAGGTCCTGGCAGCCATCTGATGTGAATCGTGCAGAAACGTGAACCAATCCAGAAACATTCACCGCGTTCTGCCCGCCAAGGTTTCCATCACAGAGTTTTGTTGTGCGCGATATTTCAAGGCTCGCGTGTTGGATCAGAGCACCCCGTCCAGAGATGTTATTAATCACTCGAATGCTCTGTATGTAACGCCCGTTGGCGTCTCTTTATGCACCAACACACACATGCTTCTTGTCTCATGTATCATGTGTGCCCAGGATGCATTGTGCAGTCCAACATGCGATATATGCAACAGTAAATTTCAGGAAATCATTCTGTTTCTGTGAACTCATCATGTGATTATTATTATTATACAGTAATTATATAGTACTTGCAGAAAATATGATTTATAAAAAGAAAAGTAATGAAGCCCCTGTACCTATGGATGCTACTCTGCATTGGAAGACATGTTTGTTTAATTTACACCTTATTGGCACCAAAGAAGTAGTAACAGCATGGGTACGGGTAAGGGTACTGTCAGGAATTGTCAGGTCAGCAATGATAACCCCCATCAGGGCCAGCAGTAACCCCCAGCAGGTGTGAGGAATGACCCCAGCCCGGCTCTATCTATAAGACAAGACATTATACCTTCTGTGGTGTCTGCCAGCTCTGCTTCCCCTAGCTTCATGTGTTTGGATGGGGGCTGTCACCATTCCTGGCTGTGGCCAACCACATTTTCCCTGAGGTTGTTGAGTGATGTTTCCGCTTTTGTCCTACACAATTCCTGTGTTTTGATCAATTATTATCCATGCATGGAGGGGGCATAGATAGCAATAGGTACCTGGGCAGGGGCTGTATGTAAATGACAGGAGAGGGAGGGGGTTTAGGCTCTACTAATCCTCCATAAACACCCCAAAGGGGTACCTACAGCCAGCCCTGGATTGGATGTGGGAAGGGAAGGGGGTGAGGGGAACACAGATGTACAGATCTTTACATATGACTGCCTGTTTCTGCCCTCCTACTACAGAAATACCACCACATGCATGGTAAGGGTTTCTAAGAGGGTGACTGGCACCTGACGGTACATCTGCTGGTATTGGTGACACTTTTTTTCACTGTCTGTCCCATTACTGATTGTCTTGCTCCTGCCCCATCTGCCCCCTCCCTTTTTGCACAGAGTGTGATGAGCAGAATTTCAGGGTACTCACACAGATGTCAGGTTGGTGCCATTAAATGCAAATTTCTTCAGCTCTGTAAATCCATTGTTGTAGAGTTTTCTGAAATCAGAGAAGGATTTGATTATTCTGATATTCCTTACATTGCATGGGGACAGGTAGGGAATGGTAATATGATGCCCCCCTCCCAAGAGTCTGTGGCCCTCCTAGTACCCATTAGCCAGGTGAGGAGTGACTCTGTGTATGAGCCCCCCCCCATATACTTAAGACACATGTGATCAGCTTGTGATCAGCCTGAGGCCACGTTATCACAGTGATGCCATGGCACCAGTCAATGAATAAGGGTCATCTGACTCCTGGATTGTAAGCTCTTCTGGGCAGGGTCCTCTCCTCCTCCTGTGTCACTGTCTGTCACACACACACAGGGGCCCCAAGTAATTTCTGCACAAGGGCCCTTTGTTGGCTCTGTCCACCACTACACAAGAGATCCACCCAGATCTATAAACCGCTCAGCGCCCCATTAGTGCTTGACACTCACATAGTCAGGAAGCCGTTGCCCAGTCCCTGAAACGCGTTGGCTGGCACAGACTCCATATTGGGATTGTCCGCGATCTCCCTGTAATGAAAAAGAGAAGGTTCAACGCCCAGTATTTGTGATGTGATACACGTGTGTGAGTCAGAAATCTGGTGTCACTGTGTACAATGGTGTACCCCAACAATGTGCAGTGCCAGATGTGAACCAAATGCTGCCGGTATTGGGGGCCCTCAGATGGCAATCTTTGTGTATTGAGGACAATCACATGGGGACTCCATCTCTGCAATACCCAGCGATTATTAATATTCACTTACACAAAGACCCCAGCGGCCAAAGACTGAACCCTGGAGAAATCCGGGAAGTGGCAGAGACCGGTGTTCAATATGACCCTGAAAAATAAAAACAGAACCAGTCACAGAACTGGCAAAACGAGAACCTCCCCGACTATCCCATTGTGCCCTATAGGGGGCTCCAACTATCTCTGCATTGATACCCCTGATGTGGCCAATATGAGGAGCTCCCACCATCCCTGCAGGTCTTTTAGGAGTGACACTCACAGGTAGTTGAGCAACGGAAGGTTCTGGAAGGCAGGCGCTTCGATATATTTTAGGTTCATCAGGCTCCTCATTTCTCTGTAACAAAAAAATTTTTGTGAGGATCCTAAACTTCAACATTCTCCATTTCTAAAATCAGAAGCCAAGATCTGCCAAGAAATCATTTCAAATCTGCAGCATTCATCAAAACAATCCCGGGTGATCCTGCCATGAAGAGCCTTGTTCAGACACTTCCTGGTATAGGGTGACAACACTCTGTCCCTGTCTCACATTTGTGCTCCTGTGTTGTCAACCTGTTACATGGGCCTCTGGGAGCGTTGTCACCCTACAACAGGAGGTGTGTTAATGGCAGGATCACCGGGGGAGAATAAAAGGCAAACAATGCAGCCGCCATCCAGAAGTGCATTTATGTGGCTGGACGCAGGGTTAGTACATATACAATGGCTGTCTGTGATCTCCATGAAAGGTTAATAATCAGGGGGCGCGATGTTGGGGAGGGGCCCCTAATGCGCCCCATCTGTGTTTACACCTGGCATGGACGGCTCTGTTATCACCACAATGATGTCACTGGGCGTGTCACCATGCAGAATCTGGCTGACCCCGGCTCAGTCTGAGGGTGACGACACATTCCGGGCTGAACACACAACACGCGTGATGAGTCTGTCCCGTGTTCAGAGACATCTGTGTCCACTTATTCCACGTGACCCAGCCGTGACCTTGCACAATTCATTAATTACCCCCTGGGGCAACAATACAGAGTGCAATGACATGTGACACATAAAGAGGGGTTCCACCCACAAACTTACATTGCTGGAGGGCCTTCCATTCCTTGCATTATGAGTCCCC